>NW_028156232.1:0-20437 GCF_964263955.1 Coregonus lavaretus | reverse complement strand
GGGGACAGGGTAGTAGGGGACGGGGTAGTAGGGGACGGGGTAGTAGGGGACGGTAGTAGGGGACGGGGTAGTAGGGACAGGGTAGTAGGGGACGGTAGTAGGGGACGGGGTAGTAGGGGACGGGGTAGTAGGGGATGGTAGTAAGGGACGGGGTAGTAGGGGACGGGGTAGTAGGGGACGGGGTAGTAGGGGATGGTAGTAGGGGATGGGGTTAGTAGGGGATGGTAGTAGGGATGGGGTTAGTAGGGGATGGTAGTAGGGGACGGGGTAGTAGGGACGGGGTAGTAGGGGACGGGGTTGTAGGGGATGGTAGTAGGGGACGGGGTAGTAGGGGACAGGGTAGTAGGGGACGGGGTAGTAGGGGACGGGGTAGTAGGGATGGGTTAGTAGGGGACGGTAGTAGGGGACAGGGTAGTAGGGGACGGGGTAGTAGGGGACGGGGTAGTAGGGGACGGGGTTAGTAGGGGACGGTAGTAGGGGACGGGGTAGTAGGTGACGGTAGTAGGGGACAGGGTAGTAGGGGACGGGGTAGTAGGGGACGGGTAGTAGGGGACGGGGTTAGTAGGGACAGGGTAGTAGATGACGGTAGTAGGGGACGGGGTTAGTAGGGGACGGGGTAGTAGGGGACGGGGTAGTAGGGGACGGGGTAGTAGGGACGGTAGTAGGGGACGGGGTAGTAGGGGACGGGGTAGTAGGGGACAGGGTAGTAGGGGACGGGGTAGTAGGGGACAGGGTAGTAGGGGACGGTAGTAGGGGACGGTAGTAGGGGACGGGGTTAGTATTAGACACAGTAGTATTAGACGGGGTAGTAGGGACGGGGTAGTAGGGACAGGGTAGTAGGGGACGGGGTAGTAGGGGACAGGGTAGTAGGGGACAGGGTAGTAGGGGACAGGGTTAGTATGGGACGGGTAGTAGCCTAATCAGAGGCCTCATTCTCTGGGTCTCATTACATGACAGACAGCTGGCTGGTAGACTGCTGCAGACGGCTCCTCCACCATCTCCTCCTCCTCTAGTCTCCACCCTGCTGGGGCTTCACTGAACTATTCTATCTCATCGTCCCTTCAAATGATGTTGCATCTAGGGATTAAGGTTTCATGTGAGGAGAACAGGTTTCTCCTCTCTCTCTCTCTCTCTCTCTCTCTCTCTCTCTCTCTCTCTCTCTCTCTCTCTCTCTCTCTCTCTCTCTCTCTCTCTCTCTCTCTCTCTCTCTCTCTCTCTCTGTCTTTTTTTTACCCTTCCTGAAGATGTTCCTTATCATAACAAGACCCTATCCCCTATCTCCTCTCATGCCTGCTAGGGGGTCTCCAGGGTCGCTGTTGACATGAGCATACCTCTATCCCGTCATCCCTTCTTCTCTCTTCTTCCCCCTACGGCTCCATTCCTCCCTCTTTCCTCATCCCTCATCCCTTCAGATCACTCTGGGTATTCATTCATTGGAGGAATACTCTCTGTTCTTCTCTGTCCTTTGGTTTCCAGATTGTCAAAGGTGTGTCAGCTCCCTCCTCATTCCAGCCCCCTCCTCATCCCAGCCTCCTCCTCCTCCTCCTCCTCCTCCTCCTCCTCTTCATCTCCTTTCCTTCCTTCCCCCCTGCCTGCTTGTTCATATGCAGAGGAGGGGAACGCCGCAGCGGCAGCAGCATCCTTAGCATCCTTAGCAGCAAGGCACACTACAAAAGAGACGCACCTCTGACGGTAAGCATCAAGAGGGCGTTGACAGAATAAGGGCGTCGGTGAGATGATGATCTGAGATGAGAGAGAGATGCTCTCCTCTTTTTCTTTTACCTCCAAGGATAATCAAGCCAGTCGTTTGACACATGTCGACTGATGGCGTCTTCTGACTGGGGTGGCACACATGCATACACGCACCCTCCCCCCACACACACAGACACACACTTCTGACTGAAATGGCAGTGGCTTCTAATCGCTAATCCTCCTGAGAGCTAGGGCTCCTGTCCTCTCCTTCTGTCCTGTCTTCCCTGACAACGCCTCGACAACACCACCTCACCATCAAAAACGGTCAATAACTACGCCCCTATTTCATCAGCCAACCTTACACCGTGCCGAGGGACTGGTTAAGTTCCAAATGGCACCCTATTCCCTAAGTGGTGGCCTACTGTTGATCAGGGCCCATAGGGACGCAGCTACTGATATTGAGACGCACCTACTCATTCAAGGGTTTTTCTTTATTTTTACTATTTCTCTCAACCAGCTTCATGAGGAATGCTTTTCCAACAGTCTTGAAGGAGTTCCCACATATGCTGAGCACTTGTTGGCAGCTTTTCCTTCACTCTGCAGCAGTGGCGGCTCCTGAAAAAATTCTCAGGGGGGGCCATTTTTCTGATGATTTAGGTGACCTACACACATTTAAAAAAGCTATGTCCAGCAACAACATGAAGACAGGGGCAGCATATAAGTCAATACCAGAAGCATTTATTGACTGATCTCAAAAGTGTTGGCTTACAAAAGCAAAATAAGTTATCACAGTAAAAATAATCAAGGGTGTTCTTTCACATTCCTCAACACTGCATAAACAATATGCATTTCCATAAAACACCTCATCTAATTGTGCCACAAAGTTGACAAGTCCAAGAAAAATACCAGGGTTGGTGGAGCCCTCAGTTTCATCTTTGCCTCGCAAAGCTAACTCAAACACTCCGCAAAACTTCACACACTGGATTAGCCGGCTGAGGATGTGGCGGTTCTTGCTAACCTCATCGTTGTGGCGGCGGACAGCTAGCCTGTATCCCTCATCCAGTTGAGTGGCAATGTTCACTCTCCCCAAAGCAGACAATCTCAAACAGCTATCCATGTGGGTCTTTGACAGCTCATGTTTCTTAATCTTTTCTGAAAGATGGTGCATGTCCGTTACACCAGTCGCTGTCCAAGCGGTGCTGTCTGCCGTGCCGCCTTCAGGGTGAAAGAGTAAGCAGGGGTAGCAGAAGACTGCATTAGCTACATCGCAGCCTGCTAGCCAGGTTTTTCGTTCGTACCAATTTTTGGAAAATCCTCGGGTGTAGGACTTTCCCCCTTTAGTAGAAACCTGTTGAATTATTAAATTTGGTCTGGGAGGTCCTAATTGTTTCGTTGCCAATTTATCTTGATTTGTTCGCCGACAAAAAGGAACTTCTTTCAAAGAGACAATCGAGTTGCACTGAACGCTAGCCATCTTGACAGTAGTACGTGAATTGATTGACGCTGCTACCCGCTCTTTTCTTAGTTACGTTCATGGTTATGTTACGTATGACGAAAGCGCGTAAGTGCAAGCCCTCCCGGAACCCATAGAGATTGTATTGAAAGCTCTGATATTTGAAAAAAAAAGATTTTACATGAGAGTCTATGAGAGACATCTGGGGCGATTTTCAACCTGACTGAAATCGCCCCAAAAGGGGCGGGGCCATTTGAAGCACGACTTTAGCCTGATTGGACATTTAGTGGCAGATCAGACGTCTAGATTAGAACACTGATAACTACTGTTGCCGTGATATAATTGATTAGAAAAAAAATCCCTTCCTTTTCCCGTTTGGCAGTGTGTCGCCCATATCGCCCTAATGAACACACCGCCCCTGCTCTGCAGTCCAACTCATCCCAAACCATCTCAATTGGGTTGAGGTTGGGTGATTGTGGAGGCCAGGTCATCTGATGCAGCACTCCATCACTCTCCTTCTTGGTCAAATAGCCCTTACACAGCCTGGAGGTGTGTTGGGTCATTGTCCTGTTGAAAACAAATGATAGTCCCACTAAGCCCAAACCAGATGGGATGGCATATCGCTGCAGAATGCTGTGGTAGACATGCTGGTTAAGTGTGCCTTGATTTCTAAATAATTCCCAGCCAGTGTCACCAGCAAAGCACCCCCACACCATCACACCTCCTCCTCCGTGCTTCACGGTGGGAACCACACATGCGGAGATCATCCATTCACCTACTCTGCGTCTCACAAAGACATGGCGGTTGGATCCAAAAATATCCAATTTGGACTCCAGACCAAATGACAACTTTCCACCGGTCTAATGTCCATTGCTCATGTTTCTTGGCCCAAGCAAGTCTCTTCTTCTTATTGGTGTCCTTTAGTAGTGGTTTCTTTGCAGCAATTTGACCATGAAGGCCTGATTCACACAGTTTCCTCTGAACAGTTGATGTTGAGATGTGTCTGTTACTTGAACTCTGTGAAGCATTTATTTGGGCTGCAATCTGAGGTGCAGTTAACTCTAATTAACTTATCCTCTGCAGCAGAGGTAACTCTGGGTCTTCCTTTCCTGTGGTGGTCCCCATGAGAGCCAGTTTCATCAAAGCGCTTGATGGTTTTTGCGACTGCACTTAAAGAAACATTCAAAGTTCTTTAAATGTTCCGTATTGACTGACCTTCATGTCTTAAAGTAATAATGGACTGTCGTTTCTCTTTCCTTATTTGAGATGTTCTTGCCATAATATGGACTTGGTCTTTTACCAAGTAGGGCTATCTTCTGTATACCACCCCTACCTTGTCACAACACAACTGATTGGCTCAAACGCATTAAGAAGGAAAGAAATTCCACAAATTAACTTTTAAAAAGGCACACCTGTTAATTGAAATGCATTCCAGGTGACTACCTCATGAAGCTGGTTGAGAGAATGCCAAGAGTGTGCAAAGCTGTCATCAAGGCAAAGGATGGCTACTTTGAAGAATCTCTAATATAACATATATTTTTTGGGTTACTACATGATTCCATATGTGTTATTTCATAGTTTTGATGTCTTTACTATTATTCTACGATGTAGAAAATTGTCAAAATAAAGAAAAACCCTTGAATGAGTAGGTGTGTCCAAACCTTTGACTGGTACTGTATATATATATATTATATATATATATATATATATATATATATATATATATATATATATACAGTGCCCTCCACTATTATTGGCACCCCTGTTTAAGATGTGGTCGAGGACTTCCAAAAAAAGAGAAAAATCCAACCTTTTATTTAAGTACATTACTTTGGTGGTAAAAAAAAAAATCACACATTTAGAAAAAAAAAAACTTGAAATCATGTGTCCCACAATTATTGGCACCCCTAACAATTCCGCTGAAAATTTTAATTTATTTTTAAAAAAAATTATTTTTCTGTAGTTGCTAAAGTTGGTCAGGGTATCTAGGAACTTTTAATTAGTAATTCATGACTTCCTGTTTCCCTGGGGTATAAATATGACGTGACACAGAGGCCTAATTATCTTACCCATTTGTCAACATGGCAAAGACAAGAGAACACACCATTCAAGTAAGGCAGATTTGTGTCGACCTTCATAAGTCAGGCAATGGCTACAAGAAAATAGCCACTCGCCTTAACTTGCCCGTATCTACAGTCAGAGGAATCATTAAGAAGTTTAAAACAACTGGAACAGTGACAAACAAGGCTGGAAGAGGTCCCAAGTTTATCTTGCCACAACGCACAGTGAGGAGGATGGTAAGAGAAGTAAAAAAAAGTCCTAAGCTCACTGTCACAGAATTGCATCAAAGAGTGGCATCTTGGGGTCACAAAGTCTCCAAAACAACCATCAGACGCTCTCTACATGCCAACAAGCTGTTTGGGAGGCATGCAAGGAAAAAGCCTTTTCTCACTAACACTCACAAACGTAAACGTCTGGAGTTTGCTAAGCGGCACTGGGACTTCAACTGGGATCGTGTGCTTTGGTCAGATGAGACTAAGATTGAGCTTTTTGGCAACAAACACTCTAAGTGGGTCTGGCGTAAAACAAAAGATGAGTATGCCGAAAAGCACCTCATGCCCACCGTGAAGTATGGTGGAGGATCTGTGATGCTGTGGGCCTGTTTCTCTTCCAAAGGCCCTGGGAACCTTGTTAGGGTGCATGGCATTATGAACGCTTTGAACTACCAGGACATTTTAAATAAAAACCTGATGGCCTCTGCCAGAAAGCTGAAGATGGGTCGTCATTGGGTCTTTCAGCAGGATAATGATCCAAAACATGTGGCAAAATCTACACAAAAATGGTTCAGCAGTCACAAACTCAAGGTCCTCCCATGGCCATCTCAGTCCCCAGACCTCAACCCAATCGAAAACCTGTGGGGCGAGCTAAAGAGGAGAGTGCATAAGAGAGGACCCAGGACACTGGATGATCTAGAAAGATTGTGCAAAGAAGAATGGTCAAAGATCCCTCTCTCTGTGTTCTCCAATCTTGTGAAATGTTATAGGAGGGGATTAAGTGCTGTCTTGTTGGCAAAAGGGGGTTGTACAAAGTATTAACATCAGGGGTGCCAATAATTGTGGGACACATGATTTCAAGTTTTTTTTTTTCTAAATGTGTGAAAAAATGTTTTACACCAAAGTAATGTACTTAAATAAAAGGTTGGATTTTTCTCTTTTTTTGCATTTGGGTTCTATGTTGTTCTAAAAAAAATGAGAATTTTTGGAAGTCCTCGACCACATCTTAAACAGGGGTGCCAATAATTGTGGAGGGCACTGTATATATATATATATTGACAGTAACCCTCCAAAAAGTCATCCATAAACCTTTTTAATGTCCATATGTACTAGGAAGTGTTTGTTTCTGGGCTTTAGGAATGTGACTGAAAAGGTGCCTCAGGCCGTGTAAAATAACACATGTAGCTGATTGAAAGTATAAGGGGATATCAGTGAACAAATACCGTTGTCAAGGCTACGACAGAACCAGTGCAATGAGTGGAGCTTACTCAGGTGTTCAAAAGCGCACATCAGAAAAAGAGCCTAATGCTTCTTAGGTAGTTCTTTATGAGTTTTAGTTGAGAAAACGATCTCTCCGCAGAAGTGACAATTACAGGGATGGTAAAAACAGCTTGATTGCCATAGCAACATCAGGGAAACTGGGCTGAAGGGAGTTGTGCTTCAAGTACAGCCGTTCTGCAACATCTTTAATTGAGGCTCTCATTCTCCTTAATTGCCTCAACACGTTACGGATAGAGATGAACTGTATAGGAAGCTCTGGGGACAGGTCTTCTGGATACTGGACAGACAATAAATTGGCAGATGCAAACAGATTATCAACAGTTCTTGAGGGCCTGGACAAAAAAAAGTGGTTTGCGATTTCGTTCATACTGGTGAACCGGCTTTTGAGTTGTGTGGTTACAATATGAACAGTCCCTTATCTCTGGTATATCTTGACATGCATCATTCAAGACTAAGTTATAATTGTGTGCAGTGCAATGGACATATAATGTACAATGTCTCAGATAAGACTGTCTGGGTTGTCAATACTCAGTATAGAAGAGAGTCGGCCTGTAACCTGGACCTACAGGCCATGGTGAAAACATTTACACACAAAAACATGCAAGGAGACGCAGTCGCATACTGTAGCTACTATAGGCCTTTACATAGAAAAAAACATTTGCACACAAAAAAGGAGACCAGGGGAGTCTCTCAAGTTGGATTTTAATTTTATTTAATTGAATTTACCTTGAATATTGCAGCCCATTTGTGTAAGCTATTAGCCAGACAAAATCCGCTGAGTTCAACAGTAAACAGTGGCTGAATTTATCCTCAAGCCGACTACTTTCTTCCTCATTGTTAGGATATTTGATGTGTAATTTTTATTAAAAAGTTTTATATTTTATATAAATCTATTGGATGCTGATTAGTATTATGTTGCATCAAACATTTATTTTACAATCTGCAATGTTTGAATTTCTAACTTTAATTACTGAACAAGTAATTACATTATTGCCACCAGCCAGCAGTCTAAAAATGGCAGCATTGAAACACCATTTATAGCTTCGTGAAATGTTAGGATTATCATGAGAAAATGACGACCAAATAGACCTACCAATAAACATTTACTAATTAGCTAAAGCAAAGTTAAGCCCTGGCACCAGAGAAAGCCTATCATCGATTTGATTGGCATGCAGCCTCATAAACGTCGCAATTTCAGCACCATGGACAGCGAAAGGTAGTCTCTTCTTTGTGAGTGACTGTCTGGCTGACAGCGGGGGGTGCGAACTCCGACCTTGCGGGGGGGGGGGGGGGGGGTCCAGCGAAACTACATTATACTAGTGGTCCCTAGGACCAAGATTAAAGATCATCAAGCTCTTATCAGACCATCCCAACAGAATTAGGATTAGATTATCAAACCGTTCACCATTTGCTAATCTAGATATCAGAATCCATAGACCCAGCGCAGAGCTCTCTTACTCAATAACTCCTTGTTCCCTCCAATATAACTCCTTGTTCTCATATTAATATAGTGATGTAGGTCGTCTGCCCTGGTCTACCTTAAACCATAAAATTACCCAGCCATTGAGGAAGAGAATCATTTAACATTTAACACCCCCCCCCCCCCCCCCATTATTTCAATATACAGTACATTCACATATAATTGTATTATACACGCTTGGTATGTAACCCATCATGCCCCATTTTACTGTAATTACATAGGAAGGAGAAGCATGCTGTAATTGTTTCATGTGAGATTTGACGAATGGCAATGAGTGGCAAAGATAGATTTCAGATGGCTGTATGCTGAATGCTTTATGAGCACAGGAATTTCTTCCTGCATTTTTCCAGAATAGAAAGAAAACACCCTGTCGTTATTCAGAGAGCCAGGCGCTACTCCTCCTCCTCCACTCCTCCACTCCTCCACTCGTCCACTCCTCTATTCCACTCCTCTACTCCTCCACTCCTCTATTCCTCTCCTCTACTCCTCCACTCCTCTACTCCTCTACTCCTCTATTCCACTCCTCCACTCCTCCACTCCTCTACTCCTCTACTCCTCTATTCCACTCCTCTACTCCTCTATTCCACTCCTCTACTCCTCCACTCCTCTACTCCCCTACTCCTCTATTCCACTCCTCCACTCCTCCACTCCTCCACTCCTCTACTCCTCTACTCCTCTATTCCACTCTCTACTCCACTCCTCTTCTCCTCCACTCCTCTATTCCACTCATCCACTCCTCCACTCCTCTACTCCTCTACTCCTCTACTCCTCTATTCCACTCCTCCACTCCTCCACTCCTCCACTCCTCCCTCCTCTACTCCTCTACTCCTCTATTCCACTCCTCCACTCCTCCACTCCTCTATTCCACTCATCTACTCCTCCACTCCTCCACTCCTCTACTTCTCTACTCCTCTATTCCACTCCTCCACTCCTCCACTCCTCCACTCCTCTATTCCACTCCTCTATTCCACTCATCCACTCCTCCACTCCTCTACTCCTCCACTCCTCTACTCCTCTACTCCTCTATTCCACTCCTCCACTCCTCCACTCCTCTATTCCACTCATCCACTCCTCCACTCCTCTACTCCTCTACTCCTCTACTTCACTACTCCTCTATTCCACTCCTCCACTCCTCCACTCCTCCACTCCTCTATCCACTCCTCTACTCCACTCCTCTATTCCTCCACTCCTCCACTCCTCTACTCCTCTATCTCCACTCCTCCACTCCTCTATTCCACTCCTCTATTCCACTCCTCTACTCCTCCACTCCTCTATTCCACTCCTCCACTCCTCTACTCCTCCACTCCTCCACTCCTCTACTCCTCCACTCCTCTATTCCACTCATCCACTCCTCTACTCCTCTACTCCTCCACTCCTCTATTCCACTCCTCCACTCCTCCACTCCTCTATTCCACTCCTCTATTCCACTCCTCTACTCCTCCACTCCTCTATTCCACTCCTCCACTCCTCTACTCCTCCACTCCTCCACTCCTCTACTCCTCCACTCCTCTATTCCACTCCTCCACTCCTCCACTCCTCCACTCCTCTACTCCTCTATTCCACTCCTCTATTCCACTCCTCCACTCCTCCACTCCTCCACTCCTCTACTCCACTCCTCCACTCCTCCACTCCTCTACTCCTCTACTCCTCCACTCCTCCACTCCTCTACTCCACTCCTCTACTCCTCTACTTCTCTACTCCTCTACTTCACTCCTCTACTCCACTCCTCTACACTACTCTACTCCACTCCTCCACTCCTCTACTCCTCTACTCTACTCCACTCCTCTACTTCTCTACTCCCAGGGAGCATGCTGTTTATTATCTCTCCAATTAGAGTCAATTGACCTGACAGAATGGTGGGGCAATTAGTGCTGTGTTTGTGTGTGTGTGTGTGTGTGTGTGTGTACGTGTGTGCGCGTGCGTACTCGGGCCTGGAGGGTAATTTGCTGTATGGTTCTCAGCAGGTCTTTATGTAGATATGCCCCGCCCAGTTAACGGCTTACTCTCTCTCCCTCAGGACCATAATAGTTTGTGATTTTTCATCTCCTCCTCTCTCTTTCTCCTCCTCTCTTTCTCTCGCTCAATAAAGTGCAATTATGAGATGATATGGGGGGTGTCATCTTTGCTCTCATTGCTCTCTCTCTCTCTCTCTCTCTCTCTCTCTGTCTTTCGCTCTCTTTCTCGCTGTCTCTCTTTCTCTCTGTCTCTCTCTCTCTGTCTGTCTCTCTCTCTCTCTCTCTGTCTCTCTCTCTCTCTCTCGCTCTCTCTCTCTGTCAGTCTCTGTCTCTGTCTCTCTCTCTCTCTCTCTCTCTCTCTCTCTCTCTCTCTCTCTCTCTCTCTCTCTCTCTCTCTCTCTCTCTCTCTCTCTCTCTCTCTCTCTCTCTCTCTCTCTCTCTCTCTCTCTCTCTTGTCTGTCTGTCTCTCTCTCTGTCTCTTTCTCTCTCCATCTACTGTATCGGTTGAAAAAATAGTATATATACGTTTGTGGAGCGGAATTATATATTTATATACCAGAGTCCTCTGCATTGTTGTGCAGATCATTTCTTATTCAATTTACAATAAGTATTAACTGTGTGCATTCAGAACAAGACTTATAGGGTGACTGCTGGCTTAAATACCGACCTGCCATGCCTTTGATAAACTTAATGAATATAATTTGTGCTTCAATGCAGACGCATGGCATTGTCATAGTCCTCTCCACACCTGCAGTGTGATGCCAGGACACTATGTTCCTTCCTTTGTTCTCAAACACACAATGCCCCCGATCTCTCCCCTCCTCTCCTCTCTCACCTGCGTCTTACCACCCTGTCTGCCTCTGCTGAGTACTGTAGTCAGACACACAAAGGAGAAGTAATCTTCCTAACTAAGCTTCTCTTCTCTGGCATCCTGCGTCTATATGAGCGGACCACATCTCCTGAGGTGCACCAGCTAGAATTAAATAAAATACGCTTTTTTTGTAATATGGTAACTTGAATCTAAAAGGTAAGGCCTGTGGAACATACCAAATAGAATACTCTATTGGTATATCACTGGAGATGTTTGGGAAGTGGAACATGCCCTGATATCAGGCTCTATTGGTATATCACTGGAGTTGAGATACAACAATAGAACATTCCTGCTTTAGAAATGCAAATGGTGGTGAAAAAACATTACCACTGCATCTGATTTGATACTTGATGTACCCATGAATGCAGTGCATCACCTGTCCCGTTTGGCATGGGCCCTCAAATCCTCAAAAAGTTATACAGCTCTACCACTGAGAGCAGCTTGACTGGCTGCATCACTGATTGATATGGCAACAGCACCGCCCTCATTCGCATGGCGCTATAGTGAGCGACGCGGACAGCCCAGTACATCACTGGGACAGAGCTCCCTGCCATCCAGGACCTCTATGTAAGGAAGGTCTGGAAAATCATTAAAATACTCCAACCACCCAAGCCATAGACTGTTCTCTCTGCTTCTGCACAGCAAGCGATACCGGTGCATCAAGTCTGACACCAACAGGCTCCTGAATAGCTTCTATCCCCATTCCATAAGACTGCTAAAAAGCAAACTAAAATAGCAAACTAAAATAGCAAACTACAGACTCTGAGTTCACCCTTGTATTTTATTATTTTGCTCTGTGCACAGGGCCCTAAACACTTACGCACACTGACACTCCAACACACATACAAACACTCACTCCATCATTTGCTCACACAAACACACACACACACACACACACACACACAATATGCACAACAATATGCTGCCAACAAGGCTGACTTCATCCCAGCCTATGCTACCCTCCAGTCCCTCGACTTCCTGGCGCTGACGGAAACATGGATTACCACTGAAAACACTGCTACTCCTACTGCTCTCTCCTCGTCTGACCATGTGTTCTCGCATACCCCGAGAGCATCTGGTCAGAGGGGTGGTGGCACAGGAATCCTCATCTCTCCCAAGTGGACATTCTCAATTTTTCCCCTAACCCATCTGTCTATCTCCTCATTTGAATTCCATGCTGTCACAGTCACTAGCCCATTTAAGCTTAATATCCTTGTCATCTATCGCCCTCCAGGTTCCCTTGGAGAGTTCATCAATGAGCTTGACGCCTTGATAAGTTCCTTTCCTGAGGATGGCTCACCCCTCACAGTTTTGGGGGATTTCAACCTCCCTACGTCTACATTTGACTCATTTCTCTCTGCCTCCTTCTTTCCACTCCTCTCCTCTTTTGACCTCACCCTCTCACCGTCCCCCCCTACTCACAAGAAAGGCAATACGCTTGACCTCATCTTTACTAGATGCTGCTCTTCTACTAATCTCACTGCAACTCCCCTCCATGTCTCCGACCACTACTTTGTATCCTTTTCTCTCTCGCTCTCCTCCTACACTACTCACTCTGCCCCTACACAGATGGTAATGCGCCACCGCAACCTTCGCTCTCTCTCTCCCACTACTCTCTCCTCTTCCATCCTATCATCTCTTCCCTCTGCTCAATCCTTCTCCCTCCAATCTCCTGATTCTGCCTCCTCAACCCTCCTCTCCTCCCTTTCTGCATCCTTTGACTCTCTGTGTCCCCTATCCTCCCGGCCGGCTCAGTCCTCCCCTCCAGCTCCATGGCTTGATGACTCATTGCGAGCTCACAGAACAGAGCTCCGGGCAGCTGAGCGGAAATGGAAGAAAACTAGACTCCCTGCGGACCTGGCATCTTTTCACTCCCTCCTCTCTACATTTTCTTCATCTGTTTCTGCTGCTAAGGCCACTTTCTACCACTCTAAATTCCAAGCATCTGCCTCTAACCCTAGGAAGCTCTTTGCCACATTCTCCTCCCTGCTGAATCCTCCTCCCCCCCCCCCCTCCTCCTCCCTCTCTGTGGATGACTTCGTCAACCACTTTGAAAAGAAGGTTGACGACATCCGATCCTCGTTTGTTAAGTCTAATGACACTGCTGGTCCTGCTCACACTGCCCTACCCTATGCTTTGACTTCTTTCTCCCCTCTCTCTCCAGATAAAATCTTGCGACTTGTGACTGCAGGCCGCCCAACAACCTGCCCGCTTGACCCCATCCCCTCCTCTCTTCTCCAGACCATCTCCGGTGACCTTCTCCCCTACCTCACCTCGCTGATCAACTCATCCTTGACCGCTGGCTATGTCCCTTCCGTCTTCAAGAGAACGAGAGTTGCACCCCTTCTCAAAAAACCAACACTCGATCCCTCTGATGTCAACAACTACAGACCAGTATCCCTTCTTTCTTTTCTTTCCAAAACTATTGAGCGTGCCGTCTTTAGCCAACTCTCTTGCTATCTCTCTCAGAATGACCTTCTTGATCCTAACCAGTCAGGTTTCAGGACTGGTCATTCAACTGAGACTGCTCTTCTCTGTGTCACGGAGGCTCTCCGCACTGCTAAAGCTAACTCTCTCTCCTCTGCTCTTGTCCTTCTAGACCTGTCTGCTGCCTTTGATACTGTGAACCATCAGATCCTCCTCTCCACCCTCTCCGAGCTGGGCATCTCCGGCGCGGCTCACTCTTGGATTGCGTCCTACCTGACCGGTCGCTCATACCAAGTGGCGTGGCGAGAAGCTGTCTCCGCACCACGTGCTCTCACCACTGGTGTCCCCCAGGGCTCAGTTCTAGGCCCTCTCCTATTCTCGCTATACACCAAGTCACTTGGCTCTGTCATATCCTCACATGGCCTCTCCTATCATTGCTACGCTGACGATACACAACTAATCTTCTCCTTTCCCCCTTCTGATAACCAGGTGGCGAATCGCATCTCTGCATGTCTGGCAGACATATCAGTATGGATGACGGATCACCACCTCAAGCTGAACCTTGGCAAGACGGAGCTGCTCTTCCTCCCGGGGAAGGACTGCCCGTTCCATGATCTCGCCATCACGGTTGACAACTCCGTTGTGTCCTCCTCCCAGAGTGCGAAGAGCCTTGGCGTGACCCTGGACAATACCCTGTCGTTCTCCGCTAACATCAAGGCGGTGACCCGATCCTGCAGGTTCATGCTCTACAACATTCGAAGAGTACGACCCTGCCTTACACAGGAAGTGGCACAGGTCCTAATCCAGGCACTTGTCATCTCCCGTCTGGATTACTGCAACTCGCTGTTGGCTGGGCTCCCTGCCTGTGCCATTAAACCCCTACAACTCATCCAGATTGCCGCAGCCCGTCTGGTGTTCAACCTTCCCAAGTTCTCTCACGTCACCCCGCTCCACCGCACACTCCACTGGCTTCCAGTTGAAGCTCGCATCTGTTACAAGACCATGGTGCTTGCCTATGGAGCTGTGAGGGGAACGGCACCTCCGTACCTTCAGGCTCTGATCAGTCCCTACACCCAAACGAGGGCATTGCGTTCATCCACCTCTGGCCTGCTGGCTCCCCTTCCTCTGCGGAAGCATAGTTCCCGCTCAGTCCAGTCAAAACTGTTCGCTGCTCTGGCACCCCAATGGTGGAACAAGCTCCCTCACGACGCCAGGACAGCGGAGTCACTCACCACCTTCCGGAGACATTTGAAACCCCACCTCTTTAAGGAATACCTGGGATAGGATAAAGTAATCCTTCTACCCCCCCCCCCCCCTCTTAAAAAAAATTAAAATAAAAAAATTGTAAAGTGGTTATCCCACTGGTTATAGGGTGAATGCACCAATTTGTAAGTCGCTCTGGATAAGAGCGTCTGCTAAATGACGTAAATGTAAATGTAATGCACACAAATTATACTGACTCTACACATACGCACACAAACTCACATACAATCATCATTTACGCTGCTGCTCCTCTGTTTTTTCATAAATCCTGATGTCTAGTCACCTTAACCCTATACATATCTAGCTCTATCGATCCAGTATCTCTGAACATTATAAACATGGTAATGGACTGACACTGTTTATATATACTGAACAAAAATATAAATGCAGCATGCAACAATTTCAAATATTTTTCTTAGTTACAGTTCATATGAGGAAATCAGTCAATTTAAATGAATTCATTAGGCCCTTATCTATGGATTTCACATGACTGGGAATACAGATATGCATCTGTTGGTCACAGATACCTTAAAAGCAATGGGCCTCACGATGGGCCTCAGGATCTTGTCACGGTATTTCTGTGCATTCAAATTGCCAATCAATAAAATGCAGTTGTGTTCGTTGTCCGTAGCTTATGTCTGCCCATTCGATAACCCCACTGCCACCATGGGGCACTCTGTTTACAACGTTGACATCAGCAAACCGCTCGCCCACATGACACCATACACGTGGTCTACGGTTGTGTGGCCGGTTGGACGCACTGCCAAATTCTCTAAAATTATGTTGGAGGTGGCTTACGGTAGAGAAATGAACATTACATTCTCAGGCAACAGCTCTGGTGGACATTCTCCCTTAAAACTTGAGACACCTTTGGCACTGTGTTAACAAAGAGACACACACCACCCCCTCGAGTTTACCATCTAGATTATTATCCATGTCCTTGTTCAGCCAAGTTTCCGAGAAACATAGGATATTACAGTTCTTCAGGTCCCGTTGATAGGATAGTCTGGAACGGAGCTCGTCCAGTTTGTTCTCCAGTGATTGTACATTCGGCAATAGAAAAGAGGGCAGAGGGGGTTTATTTACTTGCCCCCATAGTTTCATCAGGGTACCGTCATGTCGTCCTCTGTATCACCATCTCTTTCTCTTCCGAGTGTCGGGGATTAGGGCCTGGTCCAGGGATTAGGGCCTGGTCCAGGGATTAGGGCCTGGTCCGGGGATTAGGGCCTGGTCCAGGGATTAGGGCCTGGTCCAGGGAAGCAGAGAAAGACATAATATCACGATTCAGGATAAGACCCAGATGCAGACAGTTCGAAATAGCAAAAGTTTATTTACAAAAACAGGGGGCAGGCAAACGACAGGTCAAGGGCAGGCAGAGGTCAGTAATCGAGAGCAGAGTCCGAAAGGTACAGAAACGGCAGGCAGCCTCAGGGTCGGAACAGGCAGAGGTTGGTAATCCAGAACAGTGTCACAAGGTACAGAATGGCAGGCAGCGTCAGGACAGGCAGAATGGTCAAAACCGGGAAAAACTAGAGCAAAACAGGAGTACGGGGAAACCGCTGGTAGGCTTGACGAGACAAGACGAACTGGCAACAGACAAACAGAGAACACAGGTATAAATACACTGGGGATAATGGGGAAGATGGGAGACACCTGGAGGGGGGTGGAGACAATCACAAAGACAGGTGAAACAGATCAGGGTGTGACACATAATATGACATTTGAAATGTCTTTATTCTTTTGGAACTTTTGTAAGTGCAATGTTTACTGTTAATTTATTATTGTTTATTTCACTTTAGTTTACTATCTACTTCACCTGCTTTGGCAATGTTAACGTATGTTTCCCATGTCAATAAAGCCCTTAAATTGAAATTGAATTGAATTGAGAGAGAGAGAGAGAGAGTGGCAAAGAGAGAAAGAGAGAGAGAGAGAGAGAGAGAAAGAGAGAGAGAGAGAGAGAGAAAGAGAGAGAGAGAGAGAGAGAGAGGGTGCCAGCGAGCCAGCAAACAAGGAGAGCATAGTGCTTTTGTCTTTCAGCTCAGCTGAAGTTGGCTGTTCCAAGGTTCCAAGGACATGCTTACAGTGCTCTATGCTGTCAACTCTTTCAAAACAAACACTGAATTTATAGCGTTAGGAATTCAGCAGGCAATCTATTCAGGCAATTAATGGTATATGAAAAGCATCTGTGTCGGCGTAGAGAGCACTTCAACATGAATATAGGCCAGCACCGTTGTGTTTAGGATTTTGTTCTCTATGAGGTATTTGTTTGGAGTTGGTCCTGAGGATCACATTCATGCAGTACAGATCCGCACGGATCTTGTGTATGTAAGTTGGTTGGTAGGTGTTTTTTCAGATGATGACTTTTGTTTGTATTGTTCATATACATACTGTACTTTAATGTACTTTACTGTAACCGGAAGGCCAATGATTGCTTAGGTTACTGCCTTTCTGTGGAGTTTTTCCTAGCCACCGTGCTTCTACATCTGCATTGCTTGCTGTTTGGGGTTTTAGGCTGGGACGCTGGCACGCTGGAGAAGTGTGCTCTTCATGGATGAATCCTGGTTTCAACTGTACCGGGCAGATGGCAGACAGCGTGTATGGCGTCGTGTGGGCAAGCAGTTTGCTGATGTCAACGTTGTGAACAGAGTGACCCATGATGGAGGTGGGGTTATGTATGGGCAGGCAGAAGCTACAGACAACAAACACAATTGCATTTTATCGATGACAATTTGAATGCACAGAGATACCGTGGCGAGATCCTGAGGCCCATTGTTGTGCCATTCATCTGCCGCCATCACCTCATGTTTCAACATGATAATGCACGGCCCCATGTCGCAAGGATCTGTACACAATTCCTGGAAGCTGAAAATGTCACAGTTCTTCCATTGCCTGCATACTCACCAGACATGTCACCCGTTGAGCATGTTTGGGATGCTCTGGATCGACGTGTACGACATTGTGTTCCAGTTCCCGCCAATATCCAGCAACTTCGCACAGCCATTGAAGAGGAGTGGGACAACATTCCACAGGCCACAATCAACATCCTGATCAACTCTATGCGACGGAGATGTGTCGCGCTGCATGAGGCAAATGGTGGTCACACAAGATACTGACTGGTTTTCTGATCCCCATGTCTACCTTTAAAAAAAAGTTATCTGTGACCAACAGATGCATATCTGTATTCCCAGTCATGTGAAATCCATAGATTAGTGCCTAATTTATTTATTTCAATTGACTGATTTCCTTATATGAACTGTAACTCAGAAATTCTAAAAAATGGATGCATGTTGCCTTTATATTTTAATTCAGTGTATATAACCAAGTTATCGTTACTCATTGTGTATCTTTTATTACTTATTACGTGTTTGTCACACCCTGGCTCTGGGGACTCTATATGTTGAGCCAGGGTGTGTAGATTCTATGTGTTCTTGTTCTATGTCGGTATTCTAGAGTTGTGTTTTCTATGTTGGCCAGTATGGTTCTCAATCAGAGGCAACGAGTATCAGCTGTTGCTTGTTGTCTCTGATTGGGAGCTATACTTAAGCAGCCAGTTTACCCACAGTGTTTGTGGGATCTTGTTCCTTTTGGGTTTGTTCCATGTTGGTTGTTTAACCTAGGACGTCACGTTATTCGTTTATTGTTTTGTTCGTGTTATCACTTTGGATAATAAAGTATGTTTGCCTTCAACGCTGCGCCTTGGTCTACTCCGTTCAACGATCGTGACAGTGTTTTACTTTTGGATTATTTCTCTGTGAGCCTTTCACTGTTAGTCTACACCTGTTGTTTACGAGCATGTGGCAAATTATTATTTTTTAAATACAGTATATATATTTGGTATTCTATGTCTTACTGTATACTGATATATATACACTGCTCAAAATAATAAAGGGAACACTAAAATAACACATCCTAGATCTGAATGAATGAAATAATCTTATTAAATACTTTTTTTCTTTACATAGTTGAATGTGCTGACAACAAAATCACACAAAACTTATCAATGGAAATCAAATTTATCAACCCATGGAGGTCTGGATTTGGAGTCACACTCAAAATTAAAGTGGAAAACCACACTACAGGCTGATCCAACTTTGATGTAATGTCCTTAAAACAAGTCAAAATGAGGCTCAGTAGTGTGTGTGGCCTCCACGTGCCTGTATGACCTCCCTACAACGCCTGGGCATGCTCCTGATGAGGTGGCGGATGGTCTGCTGACGGATCTCCTCCCAGACCTGGACTAAAGCATCCGCCAACTCCTGGACAGTCTGTGGTGCAACGTGGCGTTGGTGGATGGAGCGAGACATGATGTCCCAGATGTGCTCAATTGGATTCAGGTCTGGGGAACGGGCGGGCCAGTCCATAGCATCAATGCCTTCCTCTTGCAGGAACTGCTGACACACTCCAGCCACATGAGGTCTAGCATTGTCTTGCATTAGGAGGAACCCAGGGCCAACCGCACCAGCATATGGTCTCACAAGGGGTCTGAGGATCTCATCTCGGTACCTAATGGCAGTCAGGCTACCTCTGGCGAGCACATGGAGGGCTGTGCGGCCCCCCAAAGAAATGCCACCCCACACCATGACTGACCCACCGCCAAACCGGTCATGCTGGAGGATGTTGCAGGCAGCAGAACGTTCTCCACGGCGTCTCCAGACTCTGTCACGTCTGTCACATGCGCTCAGTGTGAACCTGCTTTCATCTGTGAAGAGCACAGGGCGCCAGTGGCGAATTTGCCAATCTTGGTGTTCTCTGGCAAATGCCAAACGTCCTGCACAGTGTTGGGCTGTAAGCACAACCCCCACCGGGCCCTCATACCATCCTCATGGAGTCTGTTTCTGACCGTTTGAGCAGACACATGCACATTTGTGGCCTGCTGGAGGTCATTTTGCAGGGCTCTGGCAGTGCTCCTCCTGCTCCTCCTTGCACAAAGGCGGAGGTAGCGGTCCTGCTGCTGGGTTGTTGCCCTCCTACGGCCTCCTCCACGTCTCCTGATGTACTGGCCTGTCTCCTGGTAGTGCCTCCATGCTCTGGACACTACGCTGACAGACACAGCAAACCTTCTTGCCACAGCTCGCATTGATGTGCCATCCTGGATGAGCTACACTACCTGAGCCACTTGTGTGGGTTGTAGACTCCGTCTCATGCTACCACTAGAGTGAAAGCACCGCCAGCATTCAAAAGTGACCAAAACATCAGCCAGGAAGCATAGGAACTGAGAAGTGGTCTGTGGTCACCACCTGCAGAACCACTCCTTTATTGGGGGTGTCTTGCTAATTGCCTATAATTTCCACCTGTTGTCTATTCCATTTGCACAACAGCATGTGAAATGTATTGTCAATCAGTGTTGCTTCCTAAGTGGACAGTTTGATTTCACAGAAGTGTGATTGACTTGGAGTTACATTGTGTTGTTTAAGTGTTCCCTTTTATCTTTTTGAGCAGTGTAGATACTATACTATTGATGGCCTTGGCCTTGACTTTAAAATGAAAATAGATTTCTCCACGCTCAACTTTCCAATGAATGAGATACAGTACACTAATGTTACATTTGAGAAGGGCCAGCACACACACAGTACCAGTCAAACCGATTCGTTAAAAGAATAAAGTAGCTGCAGACCATAGGAAAACGGACATCTCTGGAACGTTACAGTCTTCTTTGTTGAATTACCTCACAAACTTAGAGGCGACTAGACCGCCTTCAGTCTGTAGCTGTTGGAAGGAAAACTCTCACTCTCCATCGCAATC
>NW_028156233.1:2500-39799 GCF_964263955.1 Coregonus lavaretus | reverse complement strand
CCACTGCATCCGAATCCACTGGAGACATAGGAACATGTGTTTGTCTGTGTGACAAGGTTGAACCGTGAAACATTGGCAATTACAGAAACATTGGCAATGTGATGAACAAAAACAAGAAAAGGCCAAACAAAACACAAACAAGAAAAATTCAGCAAGGGCGTTCACAAAGAGGGATTTCAGAAATTCTTGCTTCTTCCCAAGGGTACCTCTACTCTTCTAAGAGGTAGAGAGAATTATAGCATGGTATAGGGCATAAAGCAGTGTGTGTGTGCATAGTGTAAATATGTGTGTGCGTATAGTGACTATGTGTGTGTCCATGCGTGTACAAGCATGTGCACGCTTGAATGTGTGTCTGCGTGCCCTTGTGTGCATGTAGCAAGTCTTACCAGTGATCTTATTCAGCTCAACCAGGGTCTCCTGGTAGACAGCTATGACCTGTCCATAACGGCCAATCACCTCCTTCCTCAGGTTGTCCCAGTGGGGAGACAGTTCCCCAAGGTCCCTCAGCTCCTGTATCCTGGAACGACAGGGGATCCACAGGGAATGTCAATGAGAGACACATGGATCGTTACGAAGTACAAGGAGTTTCTCAACCAGACTCTGTCAGCTCAGTTCAATCAAACCCATATCCCATCGACACAGAAAGGGAGCGAGAAAGTAAGAAGAGAGAGATAGTCAATCAATCAATACATTTGATTTATAAAGCCCTTTTTACATCAGCAGTTATCACAAAGTGTATACTATTCTACTGTATCTTAGTCCATGCTGCTCTGACATCGCTCGTCCATATATGTGTATATTCGTAATTAATTCCTTACTTAGATGTGTGTGTATTGGGTATATGTTGTGAAATTGTTAGACATTACTTGCTAGATATTACTGTGCTGTCGGAGCTAGAAGCACAAGCAGTTCGCTACACCCGCAATAACATTTGCTAAACACGTGTATGTGACCAATAAAATGTGATTTGATTTGAAAGTGACTTTACAGAAACACGGCCTAGACCACAAAGAGCAAGCAGAGACATAAGCAGAAGCACAGTGGCCAAGAAACTAAACAAAAACTCTGTAGAAGGAAGAAACCTAGAGAGGATCCCGGCTCAGAAGGAAGGCATATCTTGTTCTGTCTTTACTGGGTAGAGATATACAGGAATGTCACTAAGAGGATACAGATCATCACAGAATATTGGGAAGCCTGACCTTGAGCAATGCATTTGAAACCCACATTGCAACATTTCAATAAGAAGTAGGTGTGCGGCAGTAAACAACATGCATTTTGTAAGACATTGCATAAAGATTGCTTTGGCAGGTTCACCACAACCACATACAGTATTATCCAGCCAGACTGAACCTATTCTATGACACCCTGCCATCATCTAATGCTATTTTGCTGGCCCATGGCAAATAGCACGGTTAGATTGACTCCACTGTGACTAATGTTGCTCATTGTCTTCTGGTTTGAGTCATATGACCCTAACTGTCACAGTGGTGGGTGTATTAACAGACTGTTTAACACCTCTCTGATGCATGCAGGAACAGACACACACACACACACAGACTGACACGCGCAAGGAAGCACGCATACACACACGCAAGCACACAGACGAGTGTATACACACAAATGCACACGCACACACACCATTTACCCCATCCCTGAGCCTCACTGCTTAGCCCATAGACTGATCTTTATTAAACAAATCTCACCCTCAGGCTAGAAGCCATTTTGTCCACTTATCCACTAGTTTCCCATCATCACCCCTTCTTCTCTTCTCCCAGTCAGAGACATCCTACCATCCAAATTCCATTAACCAATAATAAACCCCTCTATCTAGTCCTTTTCTAGTCGATCGCCGCGGCAACCTGTTTCATCTCATAGCGAGGAGTGTGTGTGTGAGTGTGTGTGTGTGAGGCGTGCAGCCGGAGGGCCAAAAGACCCCTACACGTTGCCATTAGGGGCCGAGGTAAACTGAGGTCGTTGCCAAGGAAATAACCACCCGTCGCCGGAGGCGTCCAAGCTGATACCCAGGCTACCGCCTGTGTGTGTATAATAATAAATAATAATAATATGCCATTTAGCAGACGCTTTTATCCAAAGCGACTTACAGTCATGCGTGCATACATTTTTTTGTGTATGGGTGGTCCCGGGGATCGAACCCACTACCTTGGCGTTACAAGCGCCGTGCTCTACCAGCTGAGCTACAGCTGTATGTATCCTTACACGGCTGGGTGGCAGGTATCATCTGAATGGCTGTGATCAGATGTTGTGATATGAAACGTCGTGCCTGTAGTCTCCATTGTAAAGAAGGCCTTGATCTCAATGATACGTAGGGGGATTCAGTGGGCTCTTTGCTTTAATAGAGAGGTGTTATTGTTGACAATAGATCCAACGTCTCTTAGACTACAGACAGTGTTGTGCTGCTCATCAGACTGACTAAAATGTAAATTAGCCATTATAAGAATATATTATCAGACTGTTTGATCTATTCTAATTCATTTGCAAACATATCCGAAATGTTTGCATGATGTATATTTTGTGAGAGATTAAGGGACATGTAAAGTATCACATCTCTCCCCTCCACCCTCTCACCTCACAAAAGCCAACTGACGATGGAACAGGAGTGAACTTAGCCAGATGGATAGTGCCATGCTGCCCAGGTGCAGTTAACATTTCCCCACAACCCCCCTTTCCACCTTAAAGTGTACCCCCTCTCTCTCTCTGCGGTTGTAAACAACATGAGTAAATAACACAGTTAGTACTATCCGGAATCCTTGGGACGTCCCTACCCTAAACCCTAACCTTAACTCCAACCCTAACCTTAACCATAACCTAACCTTAACCATAACCTAACCATAACCTAACCCTAACCCTTGAGCTGGGCGATACAGACACAAATCCATATCGCGATAAATTGCCTGAATTGATGTGATAATGATAAATAGAATGATACACAAATAGTTTTTAACATTAATGTGCACCACCTTTTTTTATTATTATCCTTTAAACTACTACTACTAGTTTTATGGTTGTAGCCATCAATTGTCCCACTAACAATCACCCATATTGGCAAACTTAATCAATTTCAAACTTCACATTTCTCTAGTATAAGCTACTTATCGTAATGAACGATGTCAGCAAACTGCCTGCGATAAGTGATCAGAATGATCGGTGTCGATAATTTTCATTTATCGGCCCAGCTCTACCTAACCCTAACCATAACCATTTTAAATGTCAACTACAATGTGGTAGGGATGTCCCAAGAATGGCGGATTGTAAGGACCTAAATAACACCAGCGCTGTGGCAAACCTAGCGGGGGCACGCGTTGCTCTGTGACCAAGACGCAGTGCGGCCATGCTCCCCAGGTGGGTTGTGGGTAACGGCCATAGGGAGGCTTTGATTCAACATCATGGGAGAGAGTTAAAGGGATAGGTCTGTGATTTCACATATTTACGTATTTGTTTCCTTATTAGCAATTCTTGACAGTGGCTAGTTTAACAAAACCAGCGTGGATTGCAGTCCTTGTCCATAGAATGATTTCAAGTTTAAAAAACGAATAGTCGAACCAGGTGGGCTTCCATCTTTTCGCTTCCAGAATATTCAGTAAAAAGTGAACTTCAATATCTCTGTGATGAGGTGATTTCGAAGGAGTCAGGCGCAGGAGGGTAAATCACAGAATAACAGGATTTATTCTGAACCACAGAGTTACGCAGCAATGCGTCAAAACAGGAGCACTGGAAAATACAACGCACACAGGGAAATATCACACACAAAGACAAGGGGAGCAGATAGAACACTTATACAGGTACTGATGAGGGGATATGAACCAGGTGTGTGTAATAAACAAGACAAAACAAATGGAATGATGAGATGAGGAGCGGCAGTGGCTAGAAGGCTGGTGACGGCGAACACCAAAGCCTGCCCAAACAAGGAGGGGTGGCAGCTTCGGAGGAAGTCGTGACAATCTCATTCCGGTATCTCGTTACCAGTTAAGATCAGCCACCCTTAATTGTGTGGAGATTTCCTCTGAGAACAATGATGAGTTCCCATGTAAAGTTCCCGACTCAAAGCATCCCTGTGTAGCCTTAATGCTTTCAACCAGAAGATTAGCATCTTTTTTAAATTAGTCAGTGCACAAAAGGCACCCGATTTCTTCTAAAACAGGACAGAAATATTCCCTAGTATCATTTTGGGGTAGAAGACGGAGAAAAAAATGATTGTTTCTCTTTGTTCTGTATGGTAATCCGAAACCACTGCTGACAGAGATAATGATATTGGCCCTGTCGCAGAGTAGGAGATGGGGACGTTCAGATAGGTGTCGTGTCGTGGGGGTTGGGGTAGTGAGGTTGAAAGCAGACCCACTCCATGTGGCCTCGATGCTTCAATCAAACATATTGTTCTAACCCAGCCATCCACTTGGGTTTGGAGAGGGCTCTAAGGCTCATGAGAGGATGCAGTGTGTGTGTATGTGTGTGTGTGTGTGTGTGTGTGTGTGAGATGCTCTCTGTGTGATGCTATCTGATTCCACCGCTATAGCCACTTTATCAAACACCATACCATGCTCTTTAGCAGATTGCAGCCATTCAGTGTAATCCATATCCTTCTGTCTAAACCACTGTTATTTGTGTATCAGGAGGCGTCAGCCCCAGCCCCAAACCAGACGTGTTATTTTGATGCTGGGCAGACAGCAGTGGTTGGGGGTCAGTGGGTGTAGAAGGGGGGAGACTGAGTCACAAGCCTTAAGAAGGACACTGAGTAGGGAAGCTATAGATAGTACACTGCGTAATGAAACTCCGACCTTGCGGGGGGGGGGGGGGGGGGGGGGTCCAGACAAACTGTGTTACGCCAGTGAGATAGAGAGAGGGGAAGAGAGAGATAGACGGGGGGGGGGGGGGGGGGTGGCAATGAGTCACAGGCCTTAAGAGGTACTGAGTTGGGAAGATGAAGGAGGGAGAGAGCGAGAGAGAGAGAGAGACAAAGGCAGAGAAGATTGACATGAGATAGGGACTGTGAGACTTGAAGAACAAGACACAGTAGGGACTGAGGGCAAAAGAAGACAAGAGGCCTCAGACAGACAAGCAGAAAGAAAAGGCAAGAGATGGAGCGAGAGAGAGAGAGAGAGAGCGAGAGAGAGAGAGAGCGAGAGAGCGAGAGGGCTGTTATGTTCAAACTGACTTGGACAGATGAGGGCTACAGAATACATTTTCCAAATAACAAAGACCTGTCATGTGAGAGCCTTTATTTCATGCTGTGTTATAGTAGCCTGTTCAATTTAATCACCAAGAGCTTTGGGCCTGGGGTCAATATTACAACCCAACCTGCCTCCTTTACTGTAGACGGCCAAGTACATAGAGAACTATAGCCTACTGGTTTTCATATAGTGTGCTTTACTGAAATGTAGTATAGAGGCCACAGTATCAACCACCAACCACAGTATCAACCACTGTGATGCTCTTTAGTTCACAGGAGCTGAAGATTATCAGTTATAATATAATATTAATAATAATAATAATATAATATAATAATATGCCATTTAGGGGAGTAAATGGGAGGGAGGACATTGACAGTCAGAGGACTATGTGTTGTCTTAGTGTTTGGCCCACCGTGTTGCACAAACACACACACAAACAAACATATACATACACACACACACACACACACACACCCTGCAGAGTGTCATAATAATATGCCATTTAGCAGACGCTTTTATCCAAAGCGACTTAGTCATGTGTGCATACATTTTTAGGTATGGGTGGTCCCGGGGATCGAACCCACTACCTTGGCGTTACAAGCGTAGTGCTCTACCAGCTGAGCTACAGAGGACCACAGTTCATTTACTCCTTGTTGAATGGAGAAGGAACGTAGGCGTAGCTCGGAATTAATGAAACGATCAGATCAATTCATAGAAAAACAAGGATAAATATTATTTAACGCCCACACACACATCCATAATTGGCACACACACACACAGTCACTCACACACAAAGAGCCACACAAGAGCCACACACCCACACAAAAGGACAAAGATTAAACAGGCATGTTGATAGTAGAAAGAGGAGGCACGTTGATAAGGTTGGAACATGGCTGTCAACATCAAAGGGAACGAGGGATGAAGAGTAGAGAAAAAGAGATGCCACCACTAGCATAAAGTGGTGCTGGGGAAGGAGACTAAGCCATCAGCCACTTCACAGTGTGTGTGTGTGTGTGTGTGTGTATTTGTCACTTCACAGTCTTAAAAGGCGTAACTTAATCATTAAAGGGTAAAGCCTGATTGAGTTTTTCCACAGAACCAAGAGGAAGCTAACGCCTGAAATCGTTCAAAGAGGATTATAAACAAACGCTTCAACTCCCCATCTACCTTGTAGTGAATAATACACTGCTCAAAAAAATAAAGGGAACACTAAAATAACACATCCTAGATCTGAATGAATGAAATAATCTTATTAAATACTTTTTTCTTTACATAGTTGAATGTGCTGACAACAAAATCACACAACAATTATCAATGGAAATCAAATTTATCAACCCATGGAGGTCTGGATTTGGAGTCACCCTCAAAATGAAAGTGGAAAACCACACTACAGGCTGATCCAACTTTGATGTAATGTCCTTAAAACAAGTCAAAATGAGGCTCAGTAGTGTGTGTGGCCTCCATGTGCCTGTATGACCTCCCTACAATGCCTGGGCATGCTCCTGATGAGGTGGCGGATGGTCTCCTGAGGGATCTCCTCCCAGACCTGGACTAAAGCATCCGCCAACTCCTGGACAGTCTGTGGTGCAACGTGGCGTTGGTGGATGGAGCGAGACATGTCCCAGATGTGCTCAATTGGATTCAGGTCTGGGGAACGGGCGGGCCAGTCCATAGCATCAATGCCTTCCTCTTGCAGGAACTGCTGACACACTCCAGCCACACGAGGTCTAGCATTGTCTTGCATTAGGAGGAACCCAGGGCCAACCGCACCAGCATATGGTCTCACAAGGGGTCTGAGGATCTCATCTCGGTACCTAATGGCAGTCAGGCTACCTCTGGCGAGCACATGGAGGGCTGTGCGGCCCCCCAAAGAAATGCCACCCCACACCATGACTGACCCACCGCCAAACCGGTCATGCTGGAGGATGTTGCAGGCAGCAGAACGTTCTCCACGGCGTCTCCAGACTCTGTCACGTCTGTCACGTGCTCAGTGTGAACCTGCTTTCATCTGTGAAGAGCACAGGGCGCCAGTGGTGAATTTGCCAATCTTGGTGTTCTCTGGCAAATGCCAAATGTCCTGCACGGTGTTGGGCTGTAAGCACAACCCCCACCTGTGGACGTCGGGCCCTCATACCACCCTCATGGAGTCTGTTTCTGACCGTTTAAGCAGACACATGCACATTTGTGGCCTGCCGGAGGTCATTTTGCAGGGCTCTGGCAGTGCTCCTCCTGCTCCTCCTTGCACAAAGGCGGAGGTAGCAGTCCTGCTGCTGGGTTGTTGCCCTCCTACGGCCTCCTCCACGTTTCCTGATGTACTGGCCTGTCTCCTGGTAGCGCCTCCATGCTCTGGACACTACGCTGACAGACACAGCAAACCTTCTTGCCACAACTCGCATTGATGTGCCATCCTGGATGAGCTGCACTACCTGAGCCACTTGTGTGGGTTGTAGACTCCGTCTCATGCTACCACTAGAGTGAAAGCACCGCCAGCATTCAAAAGTGACCAAAACATCAGCCAGGAAGCATAGGAACTGAGAAGTGGTCTGTGGTCACCACTTGCAAAACCAGTCCTTTATTGGGGGTGTCTTGCTAATTGCCTATAATTTCCACCTGTTGTCTATTCCATTTGCACAACAGCATGTGAAATGTATTGTCAATCAGTGTTGCTTCCTAAGTGGACAGTTTGATTTCACAGAAGTGTAATTGACTTGGAGTTACATTGTGTTGTTTAAGTGTTCCCTTAATTTTTTTGAGCAGTGTATATATACATTGCTTTGTGGTGGTTAACAAACTCAATACGGTACTTGTGTTTTTGAGCATGTGTCATACACAGCCATTGTATACAGTGACAGAGCGAGATCGTTTTCTGAATATGTGCAGTGGCTGCTTTCCAAATGTGTCTCGGGCAGTTGCAGACAAAATGTCAGACACACAATAGTTCAAGCTAGAATCTTAGTTGCTATTTCCATTTTTGGACTTATAAATGAATTATATATACCCATTGATTCTTGAACAATATAACTTATAAATGCCTCATGAGCTTAGTTTAACTCTCATACCCAATCAGAAGCCAAAATATCTGCTTGTTTTGATCTAATGTTTGTAAACAATGTAAACGTAAAAAAAAAAACTGTATAGCTTCAAAACTATCATTTTTATGGTCAGTTCTTGCATCCATAGCTCCGTCTATGAATTTGAGAGTCGTTACATTTCTCCAGGCCCATCCCTTAGCTTTTTACCAAAACAGAGGTGGGGTGCTGGCTTTGTTATAGTTTCAATGAAGGACTCTAGCTTTAAAGTATTGTTCTACTCAGACTGCAAGTATCAAGAGAGGTTAGAGTCTAGAGGCAATAGACCAGATAGTAATAAGGCTTAAATAATAGCTTTTAAGGGAGGGAACTTGAGGGAAACCTTGGTCTGAGAATGTTCTAATCTAGAACTTGAGGGAAACCTTGGTCTGAGAATGTTCTAATCTAGTTTAATGACTTGGGATTCCAAACTAGCGGGCCGATGGGGTCACTCCATGCATCCCAAATGGAACCCTATTCCCTTATAGTGCACTCCTTTTGACCAGGGCCCGTAGGGCACTATAAGGGGAATAGGGTGCCATTTGGGATGCTCCCTCTGACCATGAGACCGACCACTTGCCGACCGAGGGACTATATGACAGAGGGGGGATTATGAGGGACTGCTAGGGACGGCGGGCGTGTTGAGGAATGATCTGTCCTGACAGACAGAACACTGAGATCCACTTACCCAGCACAGTGGCTTCTCTCTTATAAACTGATTAGGATCAGCTATTCACTGGCAGCATCTTAACCTTTCCTTTATTGAGTACAATGACAAAACTGGACCTGCCGAGGGAGGGTTAACTGAGGGTTAATGAGGGTTAACTGTGGTTAAAGAAGAGACATTAAACTCCCAAATCTAATTTTGTCAGATGTTTCCAGACTCCAAAAGTAGTCTAATGTCAATTTCATCAGACTACTATTGAGGTATGAAAACATCTGACAAACTTTAATGTTTGTTGAGTATAATGTCCCATTAACACTACATTAGGAACATTAACATTCCGGGGGGATTCAAGCGTCATATAGAATAATTTTGGTTTCAATACACATCCCTTTTTCCTCATCATTTTGTGGCCACTTTGACCACTAATTAGCTAACAAGACCAAGAGCAGAGTCAATTAGTGACACAGTTCCTTCATCTTCCTCAAAGCCATTCTCAGCTCGATAAAGCGCCAGGACTTTGTTCACAACAATGCAGTGTTGGGGGGTCTCTCTCTCTCTCTCTCTCTCTCTCTCTCTCTCTCTCTCTCTCTCTCTCTCTCTCTCTGCGTGTGTGTGCGTGTGCAAATGTCTGTGTCTGTATGCAGGTGTACATCTGTGTGTGTGTTGCTGATTGACTAGTGTGCAGGCATACAACAATCCCCTTTTGAAGTGTTAAACAGACCTGAATAATTCAATCCTCTCTAAGTATAGCTCTTAAACCACCATTTACATCTCTGAAATAGGCCTGTTGATGTAGGCAGGCCCAGAGCTATAGTACCCCTATTCAAATGAATGCAATGTACCTCTTAGTGGTTAGATTTAGGCTTGGAGTAAGGTTGTTACAATAGATCTTAGGTCTGCACTTATAGTCAGAGACAACCTCAATGAGATGAAAGTCTGTTGTCGTCCTCTCCCTGTGCACTGATCCGAGGTCAGTTTTGATGTATACCTCCCAGTGGTTAAGTTTGGCCTTAGGGTAGGGATACCTGATCCTCGATCAGCTGCCGTTACCTTCTCTCAAATCTCTGTGCTTATAAAGACAAGTCATTATCCCATATGTAATACTGTTCCAAGGTCAGGTTTTGCTTTGTCCCTCCCAGTGGTTCAGTAAAGGCATGGGTAAACTGATCCGGGTAAACTGATCCTAGATGTGTTCTTACCTCCTCATGTCTTCCTGGATGTAGAGGTGGAGGAGCTGTCTGGGGATACTGAAGGACAGCGTACACTCCTCCATCTGTTCCCTCACCTGCATCCATTTACTGTCCACCGTCTGGAACCTGTAGACCTTACACACCGGGTTCTTAAAGACTGGGAGAGAGGGAGGGAGGAGGTGGAGAGGGAGAGGGGTGGAAAAGGGGGGGATAAAGAGGGAGAGAAGTAGAAGGGGGAAAGAGAGAGAGACATACAGTATCAACCATCATGACATATTGAAAATGATTACGTACACCTTCAAAGACATTTCTAAGTTTCACAAACATTAAACAGACGATGGGCTTTGGTTCTAAACAAACTATGATACCGGGGAAAAACCCAAGGACAAAACTCAAATCCTTCAAAAAACGTATTTTCATGTGGCATATGCTGCAAATGAAATCCCATAATCAATAACTGTGTCTGCGATAGATAAGGTTGTTGCTTGCTTCTCATCTTCCAAGAGCCACATCTCTCTCTCTATCGCTCTTTCTCCATCTCTCTCTCCAAGTATTAGAAAATTAAGAATATAAGATATCTCAGCTAAGTCCATTAAACGATTCTTTCCATATTAAACAATCCCTTCAATGCATTCCATTTCCATTTATATTGCTTGTTTATGATAGAGCAGTGAAGGAAAGGGAAAAGACGGTTGATTCCCCAAACTTTGCCTCACCGTCTTCTCCTATTAAACCCCATTCAAATTCAACCCTTCCACTCCTCCTCCTCCTTCTTCTTAGAGTGGCTAATAGCGGCAATCATGCGGCAACCAAAAAACAGCTTTAATACTCTTATCAGTGTCCTGGCAGTCGGTGGGCGAGAAAGCCGGAAAAAGCCGTACGCCTCAAACAGCTATTCGCAGTTCGCTGCCGTTGCTCCTTTTCTTCGATGCCACGCTAGCGTTCTAGAAGGAAGTCACTCAATAGTAATAAGCTGGAGCGCTTCGATGGTAGAAGAAGAGACTTCACCAAGATGTGTAATGCCACCAAAAAAGCTACGCAGCACGGCGGGTTGGGAATCACAAGTGTGACCCAAGCACTTATTCCTCCACTTGAAAAAATAAAATCACTTCCCCTCTTCCTTGTGAAGCTGCAACCAACCAACTAACAGTGGTATTGAAATTCCAACTCCTGGAGGAGAGGAGAGGGGAGGGGAGGGGAGGGGAGGGGAGGAGAGGAGAGGAGAGGAGAGGAGAGGAGAGGAGAGGAGAGGAGAGGAGAGGAGAGGAGAGGAGAGGAGAGGAGAGGAGAGGAGAGGAGAGGAGAGGAGAGGAGAGGAGAGGAGAGGAGAGGAGAGGAGAGGAGAGGAGAGGAGAGGAGAGGAGAGGAGAGGAGAGGAGAGGAGAGGAGAGGAGAGGAGAAGGGAGGAGAGGAGAGGAGAGGGAAGAGGAGGCCCCGTTAACATATGCACCCGTTAGCCATCCATTTACATTCCAAGGTGCAAATTCAATTCAGAGACTAGCCCACACTCCGTCATCCCTTTTCAATGTCAGGGCCTTATTCTGAGCACTTTGTCCTGGGTATTCCATACAGAAGGCAACAGAGCGTTGGAGAGTGTAGTGACAACCGTGTGGATGTTCGGGCACAGCGAGGGGCGGCATGGCAGTGGAGAGACCTTCTAATTGGACGATAATGTGTCAGAGATTACTTTTACTTGAAGCACGGGGGTGGGAAGTAATGTAGTGTTCAGTTCAGTGTCAAGGACAGTCAGAGAGGTAGGAATCAGGCCCCTGGAAGGTTGGCTAGAACACACTAGAGCTAAGCCCATCCATAGTTACTGGAACCAGTCTAGAAAGGACTATGTGAAAAGATGATATACGATCTGGCAAAGTATGGCTGAGGTCAGCAATCAACACACTAGTGTGAAAAGTGAAAAATAAGAAAGGGTTAAACTCCCACACCAGAAAAAAATCACTTTTTTTTTTGCTGAAAGATGATGGCCAGAGCTTACCAATGGTGTCACACAACGATGTAAGTCAATAAGCCATCGTTTTAGTCAAAGTATGATATATTTGGGCTTGAGGTGCCAAATTCGAATGTGTGACTTCGGATGTTTCCGTGGGTCTCCTGTGCCTTTTAGTATGAGATGACGTGGAAATTATTTTCAGCCTACGTTTAGTTTCAGGGCTGGGTTTTATTTAAATGTTACCACCCACCAGCATGGCAATGTTTATTAACCAGAAACACCTTCTGCAAAGTTCTTCCTATTCGCGAGTCGTCTGAGAGCCAAACAACTTTTCTCTGTAGCCTACACTTGGGTTTCCACTAGATAAAACAGCCACAATGTCATAATTGGCTTTTTCGTACAAATTCATGAAAACCAACATTTGCTTTTTTAGTCCTAATGTAAGTTTAGGGTTAGGGTTAGGCTAAGGTTAGCAGTGTTGTTAATGTTAGGGTTAAGGTGAGTTAATAGCTGAAATTGTGCTCACATAACTTTCATTAGCTGGCTAAGGTTAGCTTAGCATGATAGCTAATTACACTGACAGCTGTCAACCAGTGCCCTATTTGTTGTTATTTCTCTGCTACACTGGGAAATCACCACAATGTTCCCACCCCCAATTCCTGTATATGTATTAACAGCCTGTGTCAGTCTTCGAGTTGGACCCTAAACGAGGACAGGAATTACTCGAAAAACGTGCGGAAACTTCCTCTGAGGTGGGCCCTTTTTAGGCATAATTTTTTCATAATCATTATATTCATGTAAACATCAAAAAAGTATAGCTATGATTTGAAATGGAGACCTTGATCTTGGATTAAATGACACTGTTGCTGCTGCTGTGTGGAGAGGGACAGGATTCTAGAGGGCATTTCAAAGAGTAAGTCAGAATTAAAAAGAGAAAGCGAGGGAGAGGAGAGCGGGAGAGGAGAGAGGGAGAGGAGAGAGGGAGAGGAGAGCGGGAGAGGAGAGAGGGAGAGGAGAGAGGGAGAGGAGAGCGGGAGAGGAGAGAGGGAGAGGAGAGCGGGAGAGGAGAGAGGGAGAGGAGAGAGGGAGAGGAGAGAGGGAGAGGCGAGAGGGAGAGGAGAGAGGGAGAGGAGAGAGGGAGAGGAGAGAGGGAGAGGAGAGCGGGAGAGGAGAGAGGGAGAGGAGAGAGGGAGAGGAGAGAGGGAGAGGCGAGAGGGAGAGGAGAGGAGAGAGAGGAGAGCGGGAGAGGCGAGAGGGAGAGGAGAGGAGAGAGTGAGAGGAGAGCGGGAGAGGAGAGAGGGACAGATGGAGAGCGAGATGAAGGGATGACCGGTACCTTACAGCGGTCGAAGGAGCGGATTAACCTCTGACCTCCCCCCGCCGCCACGCTAATCTGAAGGCCAATCAGATCGGTCCGTCCTCCTCTCCCCACACCTCTTAAGGAAACGACTTCTTCCCTGGGCGTCCCCCCCTCCTGTGTGTGTGTGTATTGTGTGTGTGTGTGTGTGTGTGTGTGTGTGTGTGTGTGTGTGTGTGTGTGTGTGTGTGTGTGTGTGTGTGTGTATGTATCCTTCTCCGCTTGCCCCCCTCTGAAAGGTAATACAAGTGAAGGGCTAAATTGCATTAGTCAATCTCGCTAAGTCTGCGGGGAGCGTATTATAGTGATGGAACGCAGCTGTGCCACCCGCCTTCCTGCAACCCACCCCACGCCTGGTGCCCGCCGCTCGCTAGCTAATTGCGACAGCTAGTGCCAATGACGACGGGTATAGAGAACGGAGCAGCAAGGAAAGTCATACCAACACACGTTGAGGACAGAAATAGAGACAGAGAAGAAGAGGAAGATAAGACATTCTAGAAAGTACCAAGATACGATAATAAGGAAAGGGAAATAAAAAAAAAAGAAGAAGAAGAGGAGGAGTTGGAACCTCAGAAGGGTTTCATTTCCCCTCTGGAGAGGAACGAGGGATAAGAAAAGTGAAAGAAGGGTTTTATACTCCCAACACAGCAGGGAGCAGTGACCTTCTCAAGTCTCTCCTTCTCCTCCTCCCTCCCTCTTTCCCGCTCTCTTTTTCTCACTCCTGGTGTTTCTTCTAGGTTCTTCGCTCACAGTGCTTGGGTAACAAGCGGAGTGTGTTGCGCCATTCAGGGGCTTCTCCCTTAATTGGTATCACAGGATCGACAATGCGTCGCTTCCGCTTGTCTGCCTCTACAGCCAGTCCACACAGAACAGATACAGAACCAGGACTGGAGCAGCCAAGGGAGGCAGACGGACCTTCGCCTTGTCTGAGGATATAAAAACCTGCTTTAAAGGGGCACTTCACCATTATATAAATATTTTTTTTTACATCATATTAATTCTGTCCTGCACCTATACCAGTGTCTAGGTCTTTGAAAATTCTTTTTTCTACATTTTGTAGTCAAATAGAAAAGAAGAAAAGGTCCCAAGAAAATGACCCGCTATGATGTCATCGGAGACACTGGTGTGGTGCTCCAGATAATGAATACAAGGTTACAAAGGGGTGAATCCCTTTAAAGCCCACATTGGCCAAGTCTCACACATTCTCTACTGTCAACTGGCTCTCCCTCCCTTTACTCACTTAAGCCAAGGCTTCCCGTTTTAATCTGAGAATGAATAATATTAATTATTTAATCAAAATGGGTAGCCCCATTGATACTTCAAATCTCTTTAGCGGGACAAGGTTAGTCAAGGGCGGCGCAATTTCCAATAAGAAAACCAAGAAGTATAGGGGGGTTAACTTAATGTATGACTTTATTACACTATGTCAATTTCAAGCTGCTTTTGGGGGTAACGCTAGGTCATGGTAATTGCAGTGGTGTAATAGGGGTTTGTAAGGGAAAATGCAAAAAGCATGTGTGATAATAAACCATTTTTCATAATAAACTAAATTTCACTAGGAGAGGTTGGGGTGGTTGGTGAGACAAGGGGGGGAAGTGGGGTCAAATTAGAGGGGATCCAATTAGCCTTAAAGCGCTTCCCAGTGATTACAGGGTTGCCATGACGATGGAAGTCAGCAGTCAAATTACAGGTGTTCAAAAGGTAGAAGGAACAAGCGTAGTTGAACTTACCAGCACCCGTCTGGGGGCTATTATCTTTGTCGTTTGGGGTTCCCTGTGATGACTCACAAATTAAGGTGCACTGTGGGAAGAAGAGAGAGAGAGATGTTTGATGTTTACATGTACATGTCAACTCTCAGCCATCAATCACACACATATGAATTTACATTTAACTCTGCTTTTCTCTGAGCAGCGGGGCGGCCACGTCTATCTTCACATGTTGCTGGTTCAGCATGTCTTGCTCTTTAAATACGTTTTAATTTAGCTCAGTGTTTTTTTGGACAGCAGGAGGTAAATGGCTGCAGGTAGCTTAGTGGGTAAGAGCGTTGTGCCAGTAACCGAAAGGTCGCTGGTTCTAATCCCCGAGCCGACTAGGCGAAAAATCTGTCGATGTGCCCTTAAGCAAGGCACTTAACCCTAATTGCTCCTGTAAGTCGCTCTGGATAAGAGCGTCTGCTAAATGACTAAAATGTAAATGTAAATGTAAATGACAGGTGAAGCTAAACACACACACACACACACACACACACACACACACACACACACACACACCAACCCTCCGTCATTCAAGAACGCTCCATGTGTTTGTCACCGTCCCCTTTGATAGTGAGTATCTTCCCATCACAGCTGCTGAATGTCCCTTTTTGATGATGCGTGTGGGAAAAGACATGACATCAAAGTGCTAGTGACAACCAACAGTCTTCAGACCTCTCTCTCTGTCAGTGGCATCGAGGCTGACAATCCATCAGAATTAAACTTTAGCAGGTACCAACTACTGAGAATTTAGCGAAACAAGGTAGCTTTATTTACATCAGGGGGGATTTAGTGAAACACGGTAGCTTTATTTACGTCAGGGGAATTTAGCAAAACAAGGTAGCTTTATTCACATCAGGGGTATTTAGTGAAACAAGGCAGCTTTATTCACGTCAGGGGAATTTAGTGAAATGAGGTAGCTTAATTAATGTCAGGGGAATTAAGTTAAACAAGGTTGCTGCATTCACATCAGGGGAACATAGCAGGGGTGAAACATAGGTGCAACTCCATACGATATGATGTGGCTATGTTCATGCCAGAGGAACTGAGCAGGAGTTTGTGAATTTCGGTGAAACTCCACATGATATAATTTCATTTCGATTTTCGTTTTCGTGTGTTGCACTTTCATTCAGTGGCGTCTATCATGCATAGTGTTAGGGGTGTGAAAGTTTAAACGTTAAAAAGTTTAAACGAAATTAGGATCCTTAACGTTAAGCAAAATCCCTAACTGAAAAACAATGTTTGTTTTTTTACGTAAATGCAGAAAGTAAACAGCATTGTGGGACAATTTCAGCAACAACTAAGAGCGTTGAAACACAAGGCTCAACATTCCCCTGTTTTGGTGCCCTGGCTGGCTACCATGGTGTGAGCAGCGTGAAGCGAACCCGTGCACATGCACAGAGACAGTGTGTGATTGTGTGAGAGCAAAGTGTAGCATCTCGCTCGTCTCTATATCCTAGCCTATTCATTGATGATAGGCCCTGCTTTGCTGAAGTTGTGAGACATTGCAAGCCAAGAAATTGCAAGATACGGCATTCCATTGCAAGATACAGCTTTTGATTGCCGACAGATAGGTCTAGTGAACGGTTCTGACTCTGTGTGCCTGGTGGCCGACCTGCCTGTACTGTGCCCCTCCCCTCTCTCTCCATCCCTCGCTAGCTCGCTATGAAAGATGCGAGTGTTTGTGTTGTGCTATGAAAGATGCGAGTGTTGTGAATTAACTGAAAAACAATACAAAAATTGCTGTGTAAACATTAAGAAAAATTGTGAAATCAAAACACTCACCCACCCCACCCACCTTACCAACCACACCCACCCACCCACACACACAAACTACACCAACAACAGAGGGCAGGACCCAGAGGCAGCCAGCCATGTTAGAGCCCTAGTCAATTATATAAGACCGCTCTCTGTGACGCCGACTTACTCACAGTGGCAACACACACACACACACACACACACACACACACACACACACACACACTGCAGGCACAGAGAGCGAAGCTAATTTTGCTGCGACGAGGAGAAGTGTCAACAGACTACAGATAGACTGGGTCAGTGAACACCCTATGCTACTGAGTTATGTTATCACCTCATGTCTCAGAAAGACATCATTTCTACTATACGCAGATCCATTTTGACTGCCTCCTCATTCATGCACAAGTACCAGCCAGGTCATCCCAGATCGACTTCAGTATTCGACATTTGTCCAGGACCCCAGGATGTTGGGAGATGCCTTCAATACCATCCACTAGGGACAGTGTGAATGCCTATTACCATCAAGTAGGCTCGCGGCTTGCTAGCGCGTTGTGGATGGGGATAGAGGAGGGTCTTAAACAATGCGCTCCGGCTCGGAGGATCGCAGGTTCAATCCCAGTGCTAGGCACTCATTTTTTTTCTTTATGTTTTAACACCATCCTAAACCTTAACCCTTACCTTAACCAGTCGGAATTAATGCCTAAACTTAACCGTCATAATGTGAGACCGTGAGATCTTGTTGCAGGTACAGTGGTACACATATTATTGTATTTTAGACTAAACTAAATATTCCCATTGGGTGTAATAACTAGTCAAATGAAGGTAAAGTACATACATAAACTTTGTTTTTGGTGTGAAAGCACCCCATTGGGAGGACGTTTGAGCACTCTTCAGGTGTTTGGCGATCTCGGAAGAAGACATCAGCTCTCTCTCCCTCTTTCTCTTTCTTTCTCTCTCTCGTTCCTGTGTTTCTCAGATGGTGCAGTGTAGCATGTCGTGGTGGATTAGCGTAGTTGATTGTAGGTGGGATGGACTCACAAGGGAGATGCCACTTATTGGAACGAGGTGAGTCTGGTAGGAAGGCTATACGGCCATGGGGAACTAGGTTTAGTCGACTATCACACACACATAGAAGAAGGATGTGTGGGGCTCCATCTCTCTTTCTCTATCGCTCTCTAATTCTCTAATGCTCTTTGTCTGTGCACATAAGCACACACAGCACTCAGGCTGTCTAAGCCAATGGCCACACACACACAAACAAACTCACCCAGGTTCCAAGGGCTGTAAGGGCTTGATGAATCTCATTGGGCCACTTGAGCAGTGACAGACTAATCCTGCAAGCATTAGTGCTAGCCGAGACATCTGGAGGGGAGCGACTCTCTCTAACACACATACACACACACACACACACACACACACACACTCTCTCTCTCTCTCTCTCACTCTTTTCTCTCTCTCTGTGTCGTAAACACACACTCTCCCCCTATCTCTCTCTGTTAATTGAATTTGCGGTGGTGTTGTCAGTGGTGTTGTTAGCGGTGCTGTCAGTGGTGTTGTGGTCAGTAGTGTTGTCAGTGTTGTGGAGCTGTTGAGTAACAGTGGCCTGCACACACGCACACACACCCTCACCTTCTGGGCCTGCTGCACGTCGGCCGTGATGTGATCCATGTCCCTCTCCTCCATCTCCCCCATGTTCATACGGCTCACCAACACTGTCCCCACCGCCAACACACCATCAGAAGACCTGGGGGAGAGAGGGAGAGTGTCAGATATGGGAACGATGCAAGAGAGAGAGAATAGAGGTGTAGATGGAGTAGTCAATGGGACACAGAATAGAGGTGTAGATGGAGTAGTCAATGGGACAGAGAATAAAGGTGTAGATGGAGTAGTCAATGGGACACAGAATAGAGGTGTAGATGGAGTAGTCAATGGGACAGAGAATAGAGGTGTAGATGGAGTAGTCAATGGGACAGAGAATAGAGGTGTAGATGGAGTAGTCAATGGGACAGAGAATAGAGGTGTAGATGGAGTAGTCAATGGGACAGAGAATAAAGGTGTAGATGGAGTAGTCAATGGGACAGAGAATAGAGGTGTAGATGGAGTAGTCAATGGGACAGAGAATAAAGGTGTAGATGGAGTAGTCAATGGGACACAGAATAGAGGTGTAGATGGAGTAGTCAATGGGACAGAGAATAAAGGTGTAGATGGAGTAGTCAATGGGACACAGAATAGAGGTGTAGATGGAGTAGTCAATGGGACACAGAATAGAGGTGTAGATGGAGTAGTCAATGGGACAGAGAATAAAGGTGTAGATGGAGTAGTCAATGGGACACAGAATAGAGGTGTAGATGGAGTAGTCAATGGGACAGAGAATAGAGGTGAGAAAAATAAGATGTGGTGAGGAAATGAGCAGGAGAGGTCAAGAGAGACTGTAGGCTGGAGTTTCACGAAGCAACTCTCAAGAAATGTCTGTTGCAGTTGCAATCAACTTTGCTGATACACGAAGCAACTCAAACACATTTGAAATGCAACAATATGGTTTGAGAATTCTAAACCAATGTCATCTGCTGTGTTACATTGTGATTTTCACAAATCATTTGTTAATCGAACCGTTTGATTAATGTACAAGGATTGATTTTGAGAAAATGCTGGCTGTACAATTTAGCTAGCCAAAATGAAATTGCCAGCACTGTTCTAGCTAGCTAGCTAGCAATGAACTAACCAAGCTAGCAACTAACTAAGCTTAGGCTAGCTAGTTGAAACTGGTCAGAGAGGTCTGGGTTCACTTAAAAAATGTATTGACAGCCAAACCATATACATAAACCTTTACTAGCCATGATGGCAATATTTATTAATACAGCTCATACAATAATTATGTATCTTATATCAACCTTGATGGCGGTTACCGCAGCAACAGGCAGCGCGAGTGACAGCTGTGTTGACATGACAACTGGGTCGGAGTTCTGTACCTTCGAATGGATCATGCGACAAAAGCATTTGTTTTGATTGTGTTGCTTGCAACTAGTTTCACAAAAGTTGAAATGTTTGCAACTGGTCTGGATGCAACCAAGTTCCAGATGAATTGTTTATCAGTTGCTGGGGGTGTTACATGAAGCAATCCAGAAGCAACATAGTTGTGTCAAAGTTGCTTCGTGTAACCCCAGCACACGGTAGTCTAACCATTGGTACACACTCCCTCTCCCTCTTTCTGTGACAGATACAAAACAGATATCACCGTTCTCATAATAGGGAGCACCAATTACTTTTCTGATGGGAAATCCATTGCCAGCAGTAGTTTATCACTCACACACACAGGCACTCACACACACACATACTCACTCACACACACAGGCAGGCACACACACACACACTCTCAAATGAAAAACAATTCTCCCTGGGTATTAAGCAAGCAGCATGTGATCTAATCCCCCAGTCAGATTGATCTGCCGCTAATGGGCCTGGTCCCACTCCCAGTGGACAATTAAGGGCTATCATAATCCCAGCCAACGCCTGGGGTGCCTGGGGAGAGAGAGAGAGAGAGGAGGATGACACCCCGTTGAGAGAAGGAGAGGAGATGGATGGTGAGGGATGGAGAGGGAGAAGAGAGGGATCTGGAGAGAGAAAGAAGGGGGTGACACCCCGTGGAGAGGAGGAGAGGAAGGGAGGGATAGAGAGGAGGGATGGAGAGGGAGAAGAGAGGGATCTGGAGAGAGAAAGAAGGGGGTGACACCCCGTGGAGAGGAGGAGAGGAAGGGAGGGATAGTGAGGAGGGATGGAGAGGGAGAAGAGACTGATCTGAAGAGGGACTCAGGGAAATGCGGCAGTGGCGTTCTCGCTCAGAGACTCATTTGCACACGGCGGTCCCTCGCTACGCAGAGCGATAGAAGTTTGTTGATGGATCCTAGGACCCTTGCCAGACATCTGCTTCAGTGTTTACCTTTCCTGGTACCCCACCCCACCCCAATCCACCTCCTCTCCCTCCTTTTCCACTCATCCCCCTCACAGAGAACATTCCGGAAAGTCACCCTGACTTTGAGTAAACATGGTCAGTCCAGATCGAGCCTCTCGTTCACTCAGCTTATAATGGAGAAAATGAGATTAGCATGTCGTTCTATTTAACACCTGTCACACAGCAAAGAGACCACCACCGTCACTGCAACAGGGCTACAGTGGCCCACCTAGGTACACTTTTCAGATTGCTTTAGTGCCTTACCATAATGAAACATTGCACTTAAATAAACAGTGCAGGCTTTAAAGTCCTACTCTTACTCCATGCAAGGCTTTAAAGTCCTACTCCCAATCCATGCATGGCTTTAAAGTCCTACTCCATGCAAGGCTTTAAAGTCCTACTCCTACTCCATGCAAGGCTTTAAAGTCCTACTCCCAATCCAGGCATGGCTTTAAACTCCTACTCCTACTCCATGCATGGCTTTAAAGTCCTACTCCTACTCCATGCATGGATTTAAAGGCCTACTCCTACTCCATGCATGGCTTTAAAGTCCTACTCCTACTCCATGCATGGCTTTAAAGGCCTACTCCAGTCTCATTTTCAGCTCATTTATCACCTGATTTACTTTACAAAAGGCACATCTCAATAGGTGGTATCCTCATGACATACTGTAGCACTAGTGGGGGGGTGGGCCTTTCCTCTTTTGTTCTCTATTGCTCCTCTAATGTTCCTCAAGCAAGGAGGGAGGCCGAAGACATCACGAATCTCCATCAGACCAACCTTATGAATACCCTACTCCTTGAAGTTTGCAAATGTGTCTACATATTATTTGACCCTTTAGTGTGTGTACTTCACAGTATGTATACTTGGGATATCGCTTTTCAACAGTAAAAGTAAAACAAATAGCTGGAGGACGTCTTTAAGGTATTTGATTTATGTGTGGGAGCGACGGGAGATGATGTCATAGTTGTACAAACTGTAGCATGCAAACAGATGGGGGGATCATATAATAATATAATAATATGCCATTTAGCAGACGCTTTTATCCAAAGCGACTTACAGTCATGCGTGCATACATTTTTTTGTGTATGGGTGGTCCCGGGGATCGAACCCACTACCTTGGCGTTACAAGCGCCGTGCTCTACCAGCTGAGCTACAGAGGACCACTGTCAGTGGTGGTGCGATCCCCGGGATATGATGCTTGGTACCTTTAAAATAACACGCTTTCACAGTTTTCTTACATCAGTTTGTGTGTGTGTGTGTTTGTGTGTGTGTGATAATAATGACCAATATAGCTTAAAGGCAGGATAAGGAGAAGTTGGTTCAAATCAAGCGAGTGCGTGAACAGACAGAAGTTGCCTTCCTGGCAAGACGGTCGTAGCGAGCCACGCAGCTACAATCTATCTGTTAGAGCTGTGATTGACCTCAAATTAACTTTGAAGCTGCGGAGCGCTGCCGGAAAAAAAAGATAGACAGTAAAGAATCTCCTCTCCTCCATCCTCCCACGACTTCTCCACCTCCTCTTCCTCGGTTCTGGAGTTGGCATTGAACATTATCTGCAGATTGCTCTGCCTGCCTGTGATCTCCCCGCTCAACCGTCCTCATCTAATTGGCCCAGAGTTCGCTTTTTGTGACAGCGCTTAATCAGAGCAGCTTTGTTAAAGAGACAAAGAAAATATGTGCTTAAAGGGACACTTCGATGCTGTTTGTAAAGGTTGTAAAGTAAACCCTGGTATGGTTCTGGAGATGATGAATATGAGGTTAAAAAGTGGTGAGGTATGTCTTTAAAGCGCCTGTCGTGTATTTGGAATCGTTCACAAAACAATTAGTTATCAAGGAAGCTGTTTATTGCATTTAAGGCTGATTTATTTTGTAACCCTTCTTCAGTTTGCAAACGTCTCAGAGTGACACAAATCTGTACTAATAACTCATACAAGTCTGGGTAATGAAATGCATATGTCACATGGCTCTATTTAGTCCTTTTACTTTATTCCCTCATGTGTGCTTTATTTTGAATGTATTAACCTAGAAGTGCTTTAAATATTTATCCTATCGTGTGGTGTTTTGGTTTATTTCTTATTTCCTTATTTGAGTGAATTTGTTTACTTTTGAATTGGTTAACCTCCTTTTGAGTGTTTGTCTAGTTGTGGGAATGAGTGTTAGTCAGGGACCTGAGCCACACCCCCCACACCTGAGGAGCATTGGGGCTAATGAGGTGACCCTGCACAAAGGCAGCTCTCAGACGAGACAGCCTACAGAGAACAGGTGAAGGCCCTGGGAGTGTGGTGCCAGGAAAATAACCTCTCCCTCAATGTTGACAAAACAAAGGAGCTGATAGTGGACTTCAGGAAACAGCAGAGGGCCATGCCCCTATCCACATTGACGGGACCGCTGTGGAGCAGGTGGAAAGATTCAAGTTCTATGGAAGACACATCACTGACGATCTGAAATGGTCCGCCCACACAGACAGTGTGGTGAAGAAGGCGCAACAGCGCCTCTTCAAACTCAGGAGGCTGAAGAAATTTGGCTTGGCACCTAAAACCCTCACAAACTTTTACAGATGCATAATTGAGAGCATCGGGCTGTATCACCGCTTGGTACAGCAACTACACCGGCCGCAACCGCGGGGCTCTCCAGAGGGTGGTGCAGTCTGCCCAACGCATCACCGGGGGCAAATTACCTGCCCTCCAGGACACCTACAGCGCCCAATGTCACAGGAAGGCCAAAAAGATCATCAAGGATAACAACCACCCGAGCCACTGGCTGTTCACCCCGCTATCATCCAGAAGGCGAGGTCAGTACAGGTGCATCAGGGACCGAGAGACTGAAAACAGCTTCTATCTCAAGGCCATCAGACTGTTGAATAGCCATCACTAGGCGGCTTCCACCCGGTTACGTAACCGCTGCCCCATATACATAGACTTGAAATCACTGGCCACTTTAATAATGGAACACTAGTCACTCTAATAATGTTTACATATTTTTGCTTTACTCATATGTATATACTGTATTCTATACTAATATACTGTATTTTAGTCTATGCCACTCTGACATTGCTCATCCTAATATTTCTAATATTTATATATTCCTTAATTCCATTCTTTAACGTTTAGGTTGTGTGTATTATGTGTATTGTTGTAAATTGTTAGATATACTGCACTGTTGGAGCTAGAAACACAAGCATTTCGCTACACCTGCAATAACATCTGCTAAACATGTGACAAATACAATTTGATTTGATTTGATTTGAGATTCAAGCCAGCAATGGGAGAGGACAGGTGCCACAGGCTGTGGTCAGCCACACCACTACTGTGTCTGGGGAGAGGGGACCGGATGAGGGTGACCAATGTTCCCTCTAACCTGCCACGCAGAAATATCAGCCCACAGAGAGAAACACAAGATTGAACTTCACTCAACCTTCTCGAGCAGTGGTCACCAACCGGTCAATCTTCAAGGCATTCCTAGTCGATCGCCAAACATTTCTGTAAAAATGTTTTTTTTTTGGTCTTGTGCTGTTGGCATTAGGTACACCCGATTCAGCTGCCCTGTGCGCCGGGTAAGCGAACTGTTGCCATTTTGAACCTTTTCATGTGTCTGAAGGTGCAAACTCTGCCTTCTGGGTGGGCCCAGAGAGCAAATCAACTGCACTATAGGCCTATCTTTGGCCAATCGGATGGCTCAGACGACCGTGTCTGCAGTAACGTAGCAGGCATAAAAGAAAGCTACAGCGAAGTTGATACTGTGAGATTTCAAAACGTTTAAAACCACGACTAGAGAGAGACTGTCAACGAATTCAGCAAGAGATGCTGTTTTTATGAGTGAGTTCATGTTTAAGTTCTTACTCAGCACTGTCAACACCTTGTATTCAACACTTTTAGAAGCCATCAAATGTGTGTTCTCTCTACTTTCACTCAGCGCTACAACGCACACTGCAGCAGTAATGAATGAGTAGGAAAGTGTATCTATAGGCTTGTGTTGTTGTTATTATTAGCAGTTTGGGTCTTTTTTAATATTGAGGAATATTTCACTTTCTCTGTTCATACTGTAGGAGTAACAACATAAATGTGTGCATTAGGCAGAAATAATGCGGTGCGACTCGAGTTTCGCCATCAGCTGGAAGACTGTGTCCCTTTTTGGTCAGTGTCAGTGGAGGAAAGGGAGAGTGGAGGGACGGTGAGAGGCGGACCGTCAGTCTGCTGCTCTCTCCCTCCGCTGAGACTGACCATCAGATGCAGGCACCATCAGCCCAGTGCTTCACAAGTAATACAACCACAGATCTATTATCGGCGTAATCATATAGCCTACCTAAAATTTTGAAATATAATTGTAAAAAATGGCATGAACAACAATGCATTGGCAGGGCAATTCAAGCAAAGCCAATATGCGGTTATGATGTATTGGGTCTATAGCTTACTGCACAAAACTCATTGCTACAGTATTGTTTTTAATTGGTTAATGTTGCATAGGCTTAAGTTTTTTAAGTCATGTAAAAAAAAAAATCGGAGCGGTAGATCTCGGCTTGCATTTTGACTCAACGTGATCTTGACACAGAAAAGGTTGGTGACCACTGTTCTAGAGTTTTCCCTGTTAACACTATCAGCGTTTCCCTTTACTGTGGCAATTGTGATCGAATCAACGTAATATTAGCCACTTTCAATGCAACATACCGAAACAAAACTAACTATGGAAGAGATTTTGTTGTAGGCATTGACACGCACTATTCAGCCCGTACTCTACACAGACCGGTACGGCATAAAAAAAATCAGAGCTGCAGTAGGCCTATATGTAAATAGACCATTGCCATATATGGATCTGTGACATTTACTTTGAACTGGACAGTGTTTGCAGCATGAGCGGTCATGAGTAGATGTGCTTGTTTTGAGATCAAAGCGAAAGCTGCATGTAGTCATGTGTGCACATTTTGTTCATATCCTTTACTAGTTAGTGAGTTAGTAGCCCAGTTATAGATCATTTGTAGTCAGCAATAGGGGCGTGATTGCTTCCTACAAGAGCACAAAACGTGTACATTTCTAGACATCTTTGAAAAGCGAGTCAAGTAAAGAGCTTTTTTTTTGTCTTAAAGGGGCAGTGTTGTATTTTGAGAAAGGCTTGAAAAAGCTAAGTAGCCAATAGGCAGAGGGTAGCATAATTTTTTTGATTCTCTTTAATAATGGTATGGAAATAATAATGCATTTTATTTTCTAAAGTGGTTTCTTGCATCAAACAACACAAAAACATTTTCAGTCACCTCCTTGTCTGAAGGACAAGTGGATAAACAGGTTAATGTTTTTTTCAAAAGTCTCATGGAACATAGGCCTACATTGAACACCACACATTGGCTGCTACTGTAGGCTGAATGATAGAACAGCTATTTCCATGTTCAAATGTTACGGGATGCATTTTCTCTACTCTGGAGAGTTGCACACAATTTTCACAATGTTCAAGTTTGCGCTCAGCAGACCTGAAATTTGCTCAGTGGCCAAAAAATGTTGATGGAACATTGAGTGTGATCCTGCTCGGGATGAAGAGCCGAATGATGTGTGAGTGCGTACCAATGATTTCTAGTATGATGACGTTAGTGATTTCTCCACCCTCTCCAGACGAGGGCCTGCTACGACGAGACTGCCGAGGCCACGACTACCGCATCGGAACCCCATGATGTCAACGGTGAAGCGACGAACGCTCCAAGCTAAATAACTATGGACTCTAGCGTGTATGTGGTGTGAGTGTGCCCAGGCATGTCCTTCTGTTTTGTTCTATGTTGCTTTTATCCTGTAGCGCCCTTTTAATACTAAGAAAAAATCAAGATATTGTCTGCTGGTGTCTGTGGTATTGGGATTGAAAGAACCTTGGTTTTTGACACGTATACAAGTCATGAATATTACAACCAAACGGGAGTCAATAAAGAATGGCTCCATAAATGAGATTATTTGCTCAGGGAGAGTGTAAAACGGAACAACTCTTGGTTCTGTGAAATATCAAGTTGGAAATAATTGCCTTTTTTTTCCTCCTCAGAGAAACTATTTTATTTTATTTTCTACTCAAACTCATTTCACTTCCTTAAACTCACATGACCCATTCACAAAGCACAAAAGGCTTCAACAGCACTCGAGCAACCAACGTACACCTGTCCTAAACTGACCGATGGAGGCCATTTTGTGACTGCTGTTCAGAATCATGACTCCAGCCAATCAATTAAAGCCCTGAGCCATAGTGACACCTAGCAGCTGCTGAGCTGGGGCTGTGTTGTGGAGACTTTGGCTTGGCCACCGCCACATATACTGAGGGACCTGATACATTCATCGCAATCACTTTAAGCAGTCCCCCATAACCCAATAAAGCTGCTTGTAACAGATGCTACAACCACATCCGAGGGTCCTTTCATGGGGAGAAGTAGATTAGATTTGTATCGAAGGTCAGTGTAGTCTCCAAGTCATTGAGGAATGAAGCGTGGAAACTGGACTAGAACAAACAGTTTTTAGAAACTGTTCTGACAAGGCATCAAGGTTTTAGTCTTGATTGAGTGGGCCTATCAGGGGTTGGAGTGAGGCATAAACAAACCAATCGATGGAGAGGACAGTAAGATGCATGCATGGTTTCTCCCACTCTTGGTTAGGCCTTCCCATCAGCCATGGCATAAAGTGCCTTGGGCCGGGTCAGCAGCAAAGGCATCTAGAAAGTCGACCACAAAAAGCCCAGGGCAGGAAGTTCAAGACAGACAGAGGAAATAACAGTCAGGTAGAGAGAAAATAGAAACATGAGCAATGTGAGAAAGAGTGCCCTGTTTCTGCCTTCTTGTCAACCACAAGAGTGAGAGCGTCACATACAGAAACACAGAGAGAGTGAGTGAGTGAGTGAGTGAGTGAGTGAGTGAGTGATTGAGTGAGTGAGTGAGTGAGAGTGAGAGTGAGAGTGAGAGTGAGAGTGAGAGAGAGAGAGAGAGAGAGAGAGAGAGAGAGAGAGAGAGAGCATGAGTGAAAGTGAAGGGACAGGCAATCGTCTCGCCTCCACAGAGGTCCACTGAAATGGGAGAGCACAGGGGAGGGGAAAGTTCCACGGAAACGTCAAAGTCCCCACACCCCCACAGAGAGAGACCAAGAAACCTGACAGCAACAGAAGTGTAGCGAAGCACTTTAGCTTACCCCTTAAGAGGCCTAAAGCTTTAGCCGCGGGACGCTAAATATAAGCTTGAAATACACAGCAGGAACCTGAAGAAAAGCTAGTTTACTTTTTGCTCCCACTATTACTCCTCCTTGTCAACTGAAGTGGAGTTTGTTGGTTGAGGCCCTTCAGGACATGTTAAAGACTGTGTTCCGCATCGCAAGAGGGAGTGGTCATGCAGACATGGAAAACATTTGCTCTACAGGAAGATATAGGGCTCCTATACAGCTAGTGAAGACACTAAGACCCATAAGTCTATGCCTAGTAGGATATCGGTCTGTCTCCGAGTTGGATCCTTGACCTATATTAAGCTGGATGGGGGCTAATTATAGATACATGCTCATTGAGGACCGATGTTACGATAAGGGTCGTGATGATGGAGAAACCAGCCTCCCTGCAGAAGCCTCTGCAGTGGATTGAAGAGGGAGTCTGGCCACCTGGTTGCAAAGACACTCATTGGAAATGAATGAGCTCTTTTTTACGTGACTCTGCAATAATTGGGTTTAGTGCTCCGGGGAGCTGCCTCAATCAATGTGACAACACTGCAGGCTTTGTTCAAACAGGCTGCCAGGATGGCCATGGGACCCACCGGCCGGGCTAGCGCTGTACAGACAGACTGGTCTGCAGTTGGATGGCTTCCAGTTCCCTTACTAAAACCTACTAACGGAACTGTGACCTTTTCATGCCCGTTGATGAAAATAGACTTCCACAACACAAGAAAAACTACCGCTATAGTAGGTTGTCAAAATGTAAAAGTCATGATTAACAAATCCCCAGTTAAAGTGTAGATAGACGTTCACAAGAAAACACCTAAATGTAAAAGTTATCATTCAAATGTTCCAGTATGTTATGGAACAGTACAGTAAAGTACATGTGTGATATCTTCAGAGAACTAGAACAAACCAGATACAAACTCCCACTATATTTAGTCGTCTTTAATGTAAAATTCATGCTTTAAAATACCCAGTATGTTATACTACAGTACAGTACAGTGAAGTATGTGTGTAATATCTCTCCAGAGAATTAAGGCAGTCCCAAGTCTGACTAGCTCATTTGTCCACACTCTATAATCCATCATTAACATGAAGGAAGTGGTTGCTGGGTGATATTTGAGCGTTTGTCAAGTGTTCTTCTTCTGAGCCCTTCGGGTCGTCAAGGCCTATCTACATCTCCATTGTTTATGTAGAACACCATAGAATGAGGGAATGACACCATGTGATGTTACCTTAGAGGGGCGGGGCTTACAATTAAAGCCAGAGTACATGTTAATTCATCTCTCTCTGTCACTAAGAATTGTTTTCTCTCATTAGGGTGAGATTGGAATAGAAACAGTAATATTGTCGTTACAGTAATGTGGAATGACGTCTTGTTGAATTCTAAAGATGGCAGAGACAGAGCAGTTATGTATTTGTTTTTATTTTGGGGTGGGGGGTAGATCAGCTTTAATATTGCATATAGTTATGACTCTTTATAGCAACCCAATCACACACAGTCAGTGACTCACCTACACACACACACACACACACACACACACACACACACACACACACACACACACACACACACACACACACACACACACACACACACACACACACACACACACACACACACACACACACACACACACACACACACACACACACCTTCACCTGACTAGCATTGTCAACCCAGTCTCATTTAGCACTTTGGTTTTCCAGGAAAAATCACTATTCCCCGAACAACCAGGTTCCTGTCGACTGTTCTAAACGCAGGCCTTGTTTGATTATTTTCATAGTGCATAGATTGAATTGTGTGTGTGTGTGCTAGTGAGAGTGTGTTTGTTGGGGATTGTATGCATGCGTGTGTATGTGTGTGTGTGTGCACGTGTCTGTGTGTGTGTGTGGTGGGGACAACAACTCTATTTTAGATTACATCCACGTCAGGCTATTCAAAGGCCAAGTGTGGATCGATGAAAATTGAATGAGAGCGGGAGATGTTAGGACAGAAAACAGGAACCGAGTCACTGACCTTCCTCACGATACAGTGGATGAATACCATACATTAATCAAGTGACGGGGCTCAATAGTCTCCTTAGTCATTCATTCCCAGATAGCGTACTTAAACCTGCCACTTCAGAAGCACTATAGAACACGGAGACGGCCGAGATCCGCTCAAGAAGATAACAAAAATAAAGAAAACAGGAGAAAGAAAATGTTGTCCGTCCCCCACAATGCAGCAGCTTTCCCCTCAATTACAAACCACACAGGAGGAGAACGAACGTCCCCTTTCGCAAGCACTGAAATTACTCACAGAGAGAGAGACGGATGCAACGAGCACAGACATCGAAGCGTAATTATAATTGTTTTATAAAGTGTGAAAGTGCTGACAAAACAGCTCTTTTCTCCGGCGTAAAACAGATGGGTTTCGAGGTGTAATTGCTCTTCAAAAAATGCCAGCAACCTGATTCTGACAGCAACTGGTTGTGACAAGCGTTTGCTGCTCAGAGGCGCTGTAGGAGGGTGGCGGCACTGCAGCTCTTTTCTGCTCAAATCACATTTTAGAGGCAAAGTTTCCCTCGCTTGTTTTCCCATTTTAATTGTCTGTGTCTCTCCATTCTGTCCATAATAAACCAGGTAGACTTTTACTTTACAAACACAAACAGTGCCAAAGTTTGTTATACTGGTACATACTGTTCTCGATACACGGTGGAGCCAATTAGATGCACACTGCTGTGCCAATGCTGTCGGAGATGGAGGCAGAGGGAAATGGTTGTCACCCACCTATGACCCTTTAAAATGGCATGCTGGAATGAACATGAAGCCAGCATCTCATTTTTCCAACAGTGGATGTTGGGAAGAGAGTAAACACAATAGAGAGAGAGAGAAAGAGGAAGAGAGCGGGAGGGAGGGAGAGAGCGAGCGAGCGAGAGGGTGAGAGAGAGCAAGATGATTAAATGATTAACATGTTCCCACAATTACTGAATAACAACTACGTTATATAAGGCATAAGATTACGGTAACTATCTAAATGGTAAAGTTGTTGTTATGGTTTTTAAGTAGCATGGTAACCAGTCACACAGTATACGGTATATACTGTGTATTGCCTCATTCCTTGTGCTATGTAGCGGTTCATTGTAACCACATGACTTCTCTGTTACCTAGAAACCACTGTGGATTGTCGATGTGATCACGGGGGTCCTCTGACTCCAACCTAATAGAACAACGCCCCAAAGGGACTGTGGCTTTTACTAAGGTCCATATGGGAAAACAAGAGAGAATCGACAATCTCTGGGCCCGGATTTTTTACGCATCTCAGAGTACGAGTGATGGTCTAGGATCAGTTTCGCTGCACCTGTACATCATAATTAATACAATTATGGACAGGTAGGACCTGATCCTAGATCAGATACAGGCCATGGTCTGAGTCCCTATCCCTAATAGCCATAGGGCGGTGTGCATGTAATTACTACTGCTGCATGTTACTGGCTTGATGGATTTGCGAACCAGTGCTCCACGCTCCATTGGGTTCCATTGACTGCAGGTAGGGAACGCTGGACGCTCTTAGATCGTCAGGGCTTTTGTGCAGACACAGGCGTTAATACACCCGTGTAGACACACATATAATGATACACAAGCACACACACACACACGTAGCGCTGCAGTCTAGCCTAACTGTCTAGGCTATGTGTAGGATAATAATAGAAGTCTACTTTTTCTCCCCAATTTCGTGATATCCAATTGGTAGTTATAGTCTGGTCCCATCGCTGCAACTCCCCTACGGACTCGGGAGAGGCGAAGGTCGAGAGCCATGCGTCCTCCAAAACACGACCCTGCCAAGCCGCACTGCTTCTTGACACACTGCTCGCTTAACCCGGAAGCCAGCCGCACCAATGTGTCGGAGGAAACACCGTCCAGCTGGCGACCGAAGTCAGCTTGCTGGCACCCGGCCCACCTCAAGGAGTCACTAGACGACGCTGGGCCAATTGTGTGGCGCCCTATGGGACTGCCGGTCACGGCCGGTTATGAAACAGCCTTGGGATCGAACCCCAGGCTGTAGTGACGCCGCAACACTGCGATGCAATGCCTTAGACCGCTGCGCCACTCGGGAGGCCCGAGACAAGATGATACTTCTAATACAAAGGTGGTGCTATGGTTATGACAGAGTCCATGTGATACTGAACGTTACTTGAGGACACAATCAAAACCATTTTTCAACCCACAGTCTTCAAAAACGTGTAATAATAACTGCTTTCAATGGCCTCACTTCAGAGGGCTTGGTGTCTAGACTAGCAATTTCGAAATGAATAATTATAACCTTAATAGTGACTAATCAAGCAACTTTCCATTTGTATAGGTTTGCAGTGTGTGTGTGTGTGGCTTGCTTTGTATACTTAAAATGTCTTGTGTCTTCATGCAGACACTGTGCTAAACTCAGACATCATCTCAGAGAAGTAAGTGTGTCTTGTCTGCTATCGTTGCCCATATGTAGCCTGTATCAAAACAAATAAAGTACTGAACGTTTGCAAAAGGTCACGCACGCCTATCTAAAGCATATTTAATATACTTCCTGGTAAAACCTAAGCCACACACTGAAGAAGGCTGCAAAGCCGAAACGTCTGTGTACCCTATCCCTGATGCAGTGAAAAGAATACAAAACGTCTAAAAAGGAAGTAAGCTTTATGCGACATCTTTTTGAGTGCGATCCCATTACACCTTTTGTTTGTCAAAACTTAAGCCTCACCAAGAGGAGCAAAGTCATTCTGGAGAGCGTGGTCTCAAAAGGTCACCATTGACTCAGAAATCAAAACTAGGCTTTTAAAGAGCAGGAGCACGTAGTTTCCTCGTACACGCCTTGGAGAGAGAGGATTTAAGGCACAAACACTGTTGATGGCTGCTGGTATGGTTCATTGGTATCAACAGGAGAAACCGTTTGCATTCCGCATGGCTTCCCTCTCAAGGTTTGGAAAGTCGCCGCGATTAGATTCTGAGGAATCATTCGATTCTGAGGAAGGCTTCCCACTAAGATCTGACCCAATTGGAATGAGCAGCGTCACTGATTAGACAATTACAGATAGATACATAAAGAGAGAGCGAGAGAGACAGCGAGACAGAGAGACAGAGACAGAGAGAGAGACAGAGAGACAGAGACAGAGAGAGACAGAGACACAGAGAGAGAGAGACAGAGAGACAGAGACAGAGAGACAGAGACATAAAGAGAAAAAAAGAAACACAAGAAAAAAGGCATGTATCATTTCATAGTAATTTTCTTTGACAAAATGTGACTTTGATGTCTACGGTGAAACCATACGTAGAGGGACTCAGTCTGTATCAGAATGCCTGCAGTGCTGCAAAAAGGTACCCAGGTGCAAACAAACCACAAGTTCAAACACTTCAAAACCACTTGTTTGTACAGCTCTCCCGACACTGAGTGTACAAAGGCACATAAATATTTTGTATTGCCCATTCACCCTCTGAATGGCACACATACACAATCCATGTCTCAATTGTCTCAAGGCTTGAAAATCCTTCTTTAACCTGTCTCCTCCCCTTCATCTACACTGATTGAAGTGGATTTAACAAGTGACATCAATAAGGGATCATAGTTTCACCTGGATTCACCAGGTCAGTCTATGTCATGGAAAGAGCAGGTGTTCTTAATGTTTTGTTCACTCAGTGTATATTTAAGCAATAAGGCCAGACGAGGTGTGGTATATGGCCAATATACCACGGCTAAGGGCTGTTCTTATGTACGACGCAACACGGAGTGCCTGGATACAGCCCTTAGCCGTGGTATATTGGCCATATACTACAAACCCCCGAGGTGCCATATTGTTGTTATAAACTGGTTACCAACGTAATTAGAACAGTAAAAATAAATGTTTTGTCATCTGGTCAACTGTCTGATATACCATGGTTGTCAGCCAATAAGCATTCAGGGCTCGAACCACCCAGTTTATAATATTGCCTAACCAACAAGTACACAAACAAACAAAACAAACAAGGACAAATTCCAGGGGGCAGTAATTCAACTTCATGACATGTAATCAGATAACCATTTGTCCTCTCTTTCTCTCCTCTGCCAGCTAAGACCTTTTCAAACCACCGTCATCCAAATGTTAAGGCCCTCTCCATGCCAAAACGTCAGACACATTTCAGATAGTTAAAGTGACTGAGAGAGACAGAAAGCTGAGTTGAACTTAAATCCCTTCAACCAGAGGGATCATCAGAACTGCACTGCAGCAATTTGCTTTCCTCTCACCGAGTGTGTGTGTGTGTGTGTGTGTGTGGCTCATAACTAGCTCTGCACTGTGTCAATGTTGTGAGTCAATATAACCTCAGTATTAAAAGGTAATTCCACCACTTTTCAACCTCATTTCCATCTCCAGCACAACAGCAGTGTATACATATGTGAAAACGGTGAATTTCTATGTTTTGTAGAACAAAATATTAAGTAAAAAAAATTCTACCTGATGACATCATCAAAAGTTTAAAAAAAAACTGATTTTCAATGAGATTCGCAGTGACGTGGGGATCAAGAAACTTCCCCTTCCACTGGCTAGAAACTTCGCTGTTTTTCTTACTTTTAATCCTACCCTGTGATGTCACAGAGAAGCATTTTTAGGAGTTTTCTTCTTATCTTTTTAACCACAGATCATAGAAACGCACGTGTAGACACTGGTTTGGTGCTGGAGATAATGAATATGAGGTTCAAAAGTGGCGGAATTGCCCTTTAAGCTAATGGGAGTTGCATGTCAAAGCTTTTACACCATCCGTACACGACTGACCAAACATTAAGAACAACAGACCTAGTTAGTCATTGTTTGTTTGAAAGATTTTAAACAGTAGCTTGTCTTCATGACAACCTTTGTCTCCCACAAAGTTAGCAGCATCAGCCCTGGTCGAAGCCATATAATAGAATTACTATAATTGACATCCCCATTCATCAGTATGCGTGGTCTGAGGGGCTTTTACCATTCTACTAATTATATTTCTATGGTTAAAGCATATGCAGAAGTCTAGATCAAATGCATCAAATGCAGAACATGGATCCAATACTTTTTATCTCTGCCCTTCCTCTGTGTCTGTGTGGAGATCGGGAGCAGAGAGGGGCAATCTGCCAAATAAAGCAACAATAGGAATACCATTATGCACTTTGTAAATGTGTCAAGATGATACAACAACCAGGTGTGAGATGAAGGGAGGCTGTGGAACAGGATGGAGGGAACAGTGGAGCTAAGAGAAACAGGGATGGGCTGAAATCAAGAGCCATGGGGTGGTGGTGGTGGGCATAGAGCTAGGTTGAGCTGCATGTCATGCAAGCTACAGCTCTGATATCAGGCACTATTGGGCTGGAGGGAGGCTCAATGTCAACACGTTCTCTCCCTGATACCTTCAACAGTTTTGGGGTGAGTGAGGAGGTGGATCATGGACTGAGTCTCCATGACAGAACCCTGTCTCTCCCTGACTTAGCTCTTTATGGGCTTTAGTCAGAAGCAGATGAAAGTGGATAAAGGCAGGATATTAACCATGACCCCCCCTCCCTTTTCTTTCTGGGTGTGGGGATGTATCGGGAGAGGAGCGCAGCGAAGATTGCAGGTCTCCCGTCGTCTCCTCTACAGAGTGCAGGAATGATGGAGGGGCCACAATCTCTTCCAAAGCGGCGGAGAAAGAAAGAATAAAGCCCAATGGCATCGAGACATCTTCATTCTATCCCTCTCTTCCCTTCGCTCCTCCGTCCAGTTTGTCTTCATTATAACTCACTTAACAAATAGACAAGGACTTGGCCCAGGTGGGTCCCCCTACATTCTATGGCCCTTTTGTCCCACGTCTACTGAGATTTATACAACGGGTGGGTCTAATCCTGAATGCATTCCAGCCGGTGTCTATTCCACAAATGACCACCAGCTAAATCTATTTTGTTAAAATGCCTATTTACCTATTTATCAGACTGCGTAATCCACTGTCTCATCAGCCCAGCCAGGCAATTTCTAAACTTGATCTCCACTATAAAAAGCATCTAGACATTATCTCACATTTCTTTTAGACTAACATTTAGCTTTCAACAGCGGAGATTTGTATAAACCTAGCTGTCTGTCTCTCCAGCATTTGAAACATTGTTTCAATATTCCAATTCGATCTCCAGCTGTCCCATAGTAATGAACGTGTCGGGACGAGAGGCAGGCAGGCAGGCAGCGTTTCTTAGCCTGCCGAAATCATGAATCAGCTGGCATCATTTTTATGGATATATACAAGAAATGTCAATTTGCAGTCTTTCCAGCTTCAGTTTGACGTGATTGTGTTACTGTAGCTGTGTCCTGACGAGAGAGCACATTTTCTATGCCAGGCGAAATCTCGCCTCATTAGTTCATTGTTATGGATGTGTCCAAATAAATGTCACTAGAAAACAGCTTAAACAAATGCAAATGCAGCTACTGTTGTTATTCTGGCTGCACTGTTTTACGTGACTGTAAATTAGCCGTAGTTGGCTAGCTAGCAAGCAAGGGATAAGAACGTTTCCAGCCAGTATGGCAATGGAACATTTAGAATGAACGACTGGGTCATGTCTCTGGCAACCGAACCGATAGAACGAACGACCAGCCGGGTTGGGTTGCAAACCTAGATTTGTGTCGGGACTATATAAATTCATCAAAATAACGTTTTTAATGAAAACATATCAATCATCATTTGAATATGTTGGTAACCTGTTGTATAAAAGTGATAATGCCCTCGAAGCCGGTGTTTGGAGGATATATTGGCATGGTTTGCCGGCCCTCGACGAAAAACACCAGTGCCAATATATCCTCTGAACACCGGCTTCTCGGCCATTATCACTTAAATATACCATGGCATTGTTGAATACTTGTTTCTGATTGGCTTGAAGGGCATTCCAGAGCGTGCATTATTTCCCTATAACGCACAGTATACTTGCATGGTAGAATTAAATGGCTATGTTTGAGCTGCTTTTGAAAGCAAAAGTCAAATTGAAAACATTATTGGCATTGTTGAATTAGATTTTCATAATAGCAAGCTAAGACTGATGGTTTGGTTAGCTAAACTAGCAAGTCTGTTTGTTTGGTTACCAAGGCAACTAGTGTCGCTATCTAGTAAACTTGCTAGCTACTTCAGTGGATGTTGAACACATTTCTACCTGCAAATGAACCCATTTCTAGCGGTAAATGTGCTTAAGTATAGCCATGGTATGAAAGGGATAATCAACTCGGGGCTCTATGCGTTCTCTGGAAAATAATGCAACTCAGCGGAAGGTGAGCTCCACTCCGCTAGCACG
>NW_028156234.1:0-69169 GCF_964263955.1 Coregonus lavaretus | reverse complement strand
GTAGCTGGTCTCTCTCTTTGGTCAATGTGTTGTAACTGGTCTCTCTCTTTAGTCAGGGTGTTACTACTGGTCTGTAACCGGTCTCTCTCTTTAGTCAGGGTGTTGTATCTGGTCTGTAACTGGTCTCTCTCTTTAGTCAGGGTGTTACTACTGGTCTGTAACTGGTCTCTCTCTTTAGTCAGGGTGTTACTACTGGTCTGTAACTGGTCTCTCTCTTTAGTCAGGGTGTTATAACTGGACCCCTGGGATCTCTCTGCAGAGTAGTAATGACCAATGACTCGGTTATCTGTCGGAATAGAAACATACAAAATTCAGCCACACAAGTGGATATAGTATACACATAGTGGATATAGTATACACATAGTGGATATAGTATACACATAGTGGATATAGTATACACATAGTGGATATGTGTATATAGTATACACATAGTGGATATAGTATACACATAGTGGATATAGTATACACATAGTGGATATAGTATACACATAGTGGATATAGTATACACATAGTGGATATAGTATACACATAGTGGATATAGTATACACATAGTGGATATAGTATACACAATCATTTCCCTATTGTGGTCCTTTGAACATCTAAGTATTAAACTACTGATGATGAAGAATGTATTAGTGAAAACATAATAAACATTCCAAACTCACAGTAGACAGACAGGCCTATGATCCCAGCCAGTAGGAGAACACACAGCAGCCCCAGACACACTGCAGCAACTCCAGAGGGTCTCTTCCACCACTGGAAATTAGCTGAATCACATGGTATTATACACCCTCTCGGGTAATGTTACATTTTTAAAATATCATCCAGAATTGTGAGGGGACAAATAGGTACTCGTCTGAGAAAGTGGTTTGTGTGCGTGTGTCTGTTTCTCTGTGTGTCTGTACTTGCAATGATACCTGAAAATGTAACACCAACGTCATCCCTTTTTCTGGGCTTGTTGACATATTTGCCTTTATCAATATCCATGGTCTGCATTGTTGGATTCTCCACCTGTGTTTGTATAGATTTTTCTCTTACATTTTTACACTCAAAATGTGTATCTGTGCCTTATGTATCGTTATATGAAATACTGGAGGTGAGCTTGACTCAGTACAGAGGAAACAATGGGATAGTCCCAAAAATGCAAACTCAATTAGTGACACAATACTCTGCTTAGGTAAAATATTATATTCCTATTTAAAACATAAAGTTGTGTATCTCTAACAGTGCATAACATTAGCATTTATTAATCAGGTGAAATTAAGAAGAAAAATCTTACCACGGTCTTTGAGAGTTGAATAGAAATGCATCCAAATATGTTACATGGGGTTTTTAAAAAGGACCAACGTAACCAGATGTACTGAGTGAGCACGAAATGTAAGATTGGAGATAAGTGTCCTTGTGTGTTTTTTTGTCCAAACCACTGCACATTTTGTGTCAACATCAGCATTTCCTTTACCTTATTTGGCCAAACAATTATGAACTAATATACCACTGGACAATATGTTCAGATATATGCTAACATGTGGTTAACTTGGGCTTATCCAGAAAACGTGTGAGTGGTTGGAAACAGGCAGTATGTGTAACTAATGTTCACAGTCAACTGAATGTTCAACTTCCAGAATCCTGCACAGAAATGTGGGGTCATTTTGAATATTAAAAAAACATAAGGACACTTAACAATGCTCAATCACTACATTTCGTTACGCTTGTCTTGACAACAAACCAATATAGACTATATATATAATATATATTTTCTTCTTGTCATCTGTTATGATTATGTCATAGTTTATGCATTGTCTGATTCTTATGTAATGAGTTAGAAGCTCCGGGGCAATCAAAATACATACAGGACAATGGGTTTACAGATATAGAATTTGTGCTTTAAATATGAATATTTTACCCAATAGGAGCATGTTTTGCTAGTTGGGCAGAGTTTGCACATTTGGGACTATCCCATTGGTTCCTTTGCACTGGGTAAGCTGAATCGTGCGAACCTCAAGTTTTTGACGTATGCAAACGCAGGTGTAGTTGAAAGCAAAAAATCCAACTAGAGCAATGCAGACCATGGATATTGATGACAGCTATGCTGACAGGCCCATAAAGATGGATGCCGTTAGTGTTACATTTTCAGGTTTCAATGCAAGTACAGACACAGACGCATAGACAGAAACACACACACACTTACACACTACTCATTTCATAAGTAGAATGAACACATGGTCCATATTCAACGGCTGTCATTTAAATATATTGATAACTGTAAAAACGTACAAATGAAAACAGTATGTGGTTAAATAGTTATATCACACCATAATGGTAAATATTGATATTTCAACCACAGCCTATTAGACAACAGTTCCACTCCCTGGGCCTGATGAATGTTGGACAAACTCCACATAGACCTGGTCTCTTTAAAGACATCAAATACATATTTCAATTTAATTACAAATAGAAACAACAACAGCTCAACTCTTAATTGGATTACCAATACAACTCCATTAGACATGGGCTGAAAGCGTGGCACACTATCGGTTTCCTCCAGACGTGATGCTTGGCATTCAGGCCAAAGAGTTCAATCTTGGTTTCATCAGACCAGAGAATCTTGTTTCTCATGGTCTGAGTCTTTACGTGCCTTTTGGCAAACTCCAAGCGGGCTGTCATGTGCCTTTTACTGAGGAGTGGCTTCCGTCTGGCCACTCTACCATAAAGGCCTGATTGTTGGAGTGCTGCAGAGATGGTTGTCTTACTGGAAGGTTCTCCCATCTCCACAGAGGAACTCTGGAGCTCTGTCAGAGTGACCATCGGGATCTTGGTCACCTCCCTGACCAAGGCCCTTGCTCAGTTTGGCCGGGCGGCCAGCCATAGGAAGAGTCTTGGTGGTTCCAAACTTCTTCCATTTAAGAATGATGGAGGCCACTGTGTTCTTGGGGACCTTCAATGCTGCAGAAATATTTTAGTACCCTTCCTCAGATCTGTGCCTTGACACAATCCTGTCTCGGAGCTCTACGGACAATTCAACCTCATGGCTTGGTTTTTGCTCTGACATGCACTGTCAACTGTGGGACCTTATATAGACAGGTGTGTGCATTTCCAAATCATGACCAATCATGTTGTAGAAACATTTCAAGGATGATCAATGGAAACAGGATGCACCTGAGCTCAATTTAGAGTCTCATAGCAAAGGGTCTGAATAATTATGGAAATAAGGTATTTCTGTTTTTAAAAATTTTTTAATTTGCAAACATTTCTAAAAACCTGTTTTTGCTTTGTCATTATGGGGTATTGTGTGATTGTTGAGGAGAAAAATTAATTTTGTACATTTTAGTCATTTAGCAGACGCTCTTATCCAGAGCGACTTACAGTTAGTGAGTGCATACATTATCCTTTAATTTTTTCATACTGGCCCCCCGTGGGAATCGAACCCACAACCCTGGCGTTGCAAACACCATGCTCTAACAACTGAGCTACATCCCTGCCGGCCATTCCCTCCCCTACCCTGGACCAATTGTGCGCCACCCCATGGGTCTCCCGGTCGCGGCCGGCTACGACAGAGCCTGGATACGAACCAGGATCGGCGATGCAGTGACTTAGACCACTGCGCCACTCGGGAGACATTAATGTAATCCAGTTTAGAATAAGGCTGTAACGTAACAAAATGTGGAAAAAGTCAAGGGGTCTGAATACTTTCTGAATGCACTGTATTATTTATCAAAGTGCAGCTGCTACTACTCTGAAACCTTTGGATGTCATCTACCGTTCATTCTTAGAAAAAAGGATTCCAAAAGGCTCTTGGTGGTTGTAGCCTTATCCTCCTTTAACTTTTAATTCCGCTATTTTAATTCCATCTTCCATTGAGCGGAGAAATTATATTTAAAAAATATGACTAGTATTCTTTTGTATTATTGTACCCAGCTCATGAGGCCCCTTGATGTAATGAGGCCCCTTGATGTAACGAGGCCTGAGGTATTTCCCTCTTCTGCCAAATGGTAAGTCCCCCAGTGGCTGCAACGAAAGGGTTCCGGAAGTGGATTCTCAATCCTTGTATTCTGTGGCGATATTAAATATTAGCGCTATCGATATTACTGTGTAACATAGACGTTACATGTTCTACAGAGATTGCAAAACAATTAGTATGTTGACGTAGTTCCCGTCGGTTTTGAATGTATCAACCTCTGTGATTGAATAGAGCTCACCAGCTTGTAGTCCTAAAAAAATTAAATGAGTTGCCTCTGGTTCATTCAGCCATTCCTATTAGGGAAATGAATGGGGAAAGAATGGGGTTTTGGGATAAATGCCAACCATAAGGTCTGAGGTTAACACAGATTTAGGAGAGGGTTATACATTTAGTTCTATGAGATCATATCAGTCAGTTGACATGACCTTTATGAATTATAAAGCGTTTAAGTGCTTTATGGGCTTGTTTTGATTACATAAATGCTTCGGAATTCACAAAAAGTGAATATTTCCCCATGGGCTCTGGCCAACGAGCCATGGCAGAGTTAGTGCAGTACAAGAATTGACCACTAGATGGTTGAGTTGTCATCTGTGGACATGTGAACAGACCAAGGTGCCCGTTCAGCGGGATGCAACGTTTTGGAACGTTCAGATAGAAATAGGCAATGTAGATCAAACATGCCTCTTTGACGTGTAGAATAAGGAATCACATCCGCTTTATTGATGCCATTTCCGTCTGCAACGTTCGACCACGTTTGTCCCGAGGCTCTTTCGCAATCGTCTCCTCTCCTTGTCTCCACCCCTACAGCTGCACTAATTGGCTTCACAGGTGAAAACAATATAGTGGAAGGAAGCTCGTCATTAGACTGGCTTAGCTTTCACCTGGTCACTTTTTTTCTTTCAGATCAGTGAAGGAGAGGAAAGATTTTTAGATGACTGAGAACGAGCCCAAGTGTATGGGGTTAGTGACAGTGTATGGAGTTAGTGTTGTGTTGTTGAATTAACTGAATCAGCTGCGTTATTACTCCGCTGGGCTGAAAAAGAAGCCTTCACGGGCTACAGCTCTTTTGGGCTAGTTGTGGTGAGCGCTGCTGTAGCACATGGTGATGTGTATGTAAAAATAAATAATGTATGCACTCACTAACTGTAAGTCGCTCTGGATAAGAGCGTCTGCTAAATGACTAAAATGTAAATGTGTGAAACTTACTCCTCAGCCTGAAGTGTCCTCACTTGTGCCAGCGAATAGCTAGCTTTTCATGTGGCGCTGACTGGTAAGACGCTTCAGGGGGGTGGTCACGTGTGCTAGCAAGGCAGTGGTCCTGAGATCAAGCCTGGTATGGACCGAATCGGGAGGAAGTGGTACTCGCTTAGTAAGCAGCGTGACGTCCTTTACACTGACATAGGTTGTCATGCATGGTCACTGAGTATTCACAAAGAATGGATGTACTGTATATGCTTTATACAGGAATCATACCAGGAATCGTATGCATTCTTGGTCACATGCACACGTGCGCCAAGCCTCTCTGCAAACATGCTCTAACATGCAGGACAACAACCATAATTTATGATCCCTCACAGTGTGTGTGTGTGTGTGTGTGTGTGTGTGTGTGTGTGTGTGTGTGTGTGTCTATTGTAAGTTGGGTTCAGTGTATGTTTCCAACCCCCCGATAAAAAAAAAACATTTTAGTCATTTAGCAGATGCTCTTATCCAGAGCGACTTACAGTTAGTGCATAATTTTTTTCATACTGGCCCCCCGTGGGAATCGAACCCACAACCCTGGCGTTGCAAGCGCCATGCTCTACCAACTGAGCTACACGGGACCAGATGTTACAGTATAGTCTTAAAACACAACAGATAGCAACATCTATACATGAAAGGGTTCCCTATTCACTATGCTGTGCCCTACTTTTACCAGGGCTATAGTGCACTGTTGTAGGGGAGGCCGGTGGGAGAGAGTTTCAGAAGAGCAAACTGCTATTTGGCTTAAAGGTAATTTGAAAAGCAGCATTTATTAAGTGCTGATAGCTCCTGACAAACGACTCTCTCTCTCTCACCCCTCTCCCTCTCTCCTTTCTCTCTCTCTCTCTAACCGCTCTCTCTCTATCTATGTTTTTTTTGTGTGTGTGTCGTGTGTGCATGCCCGTACGTGCATGTGTTTTTAGCTGAGTCAGAAAGCCTTAAGGTGATGCACCTCTCAACTCCTGCCCTCTTCACTCCCGAAATAGGCCTACTACACCCTGCCTCCCTCCCTCTGCCCTCTGCCCTCTGCCCTCCCTACCTGCAAACCGCCCTCCCTTCCCTCACTAAGGGCCCGATCCCGACTTAGGAAATCTATTCCTGTTTTACACACTTCTCAGTAGTTGGTATTCAGACTGATCTTGTTAGTTATCTTTTATTCAGACTGATCTTGTTAGCTAACTTTTCCATATTCTGTTTGGTATCTTTCTTACCATTATATGGGTATTTTTCGTTTCAATGTGAGTTCAACCATCATTTAGATAGTTTAACCAACACCCATCTATTTTTGTGACTACCTGGACCTAGCATTTGTTTTTTAAGCACTGAAACCAAACCATATGATTTGAATGAATAGTATTTTAATAAACATGAAAAGGTGAATGTAAGAAGCGCTCATCATTTCAAATAGGCTACATGTCTTATTAAACAGCCTATAAACACTCTAAATAGGTCAGGCGCCAGACAGGGAGCCTAAGAAGGCACGAAAATCAATTATTTAGGCTATTTTATTTACATTATTTCAAGGCTATAGCCTACAAAGAAATACATTGTGAAGCATTTGCGAGTGCGACACAATAGGCTGGTAGGGAGTCTGGGACATTAAGCACTCAGCTTTTAAACAACATTTTGTTGTATTAAATCATTATAGTCTATACATTGCACATATAGGCTGTGACTTACTTAGAATTAAATACAAATTATTAGGCTCAGTCTACATTGCCTTTCAATTCATTTTTAGAAACACCAGTTTGGCCAAAGTTTGTGGCTTCAGGCTCATGCGATGCTGCCTGCAGAGCCGGCCAGCAGCTGAGAAAATCCTCTCCGTGCTTGCAGGCCAATGGGGATACTAAACACTCTTTTGGCCACTCTTGTCAGGCTGGGCAGAGATGCTGTTATTTTTTAAAAAGGTTTTTAGGCAAATAACCCAATCAAAACGGAAAGATCCTTAAAAGTGGGAATATGCCAGGCCATTCGCCCAAAATCAATTATGACCTGTTGTATAGATAATAGAACAAAAATGAAGGAAACTTTTAAGAAATCAGATTTTTAGTTTATAAATACTTTGCTACAATTACACACTTAGTTATCTACCCACCTCATTCCTTACTTTTAGCATGTGCACGTAGTAAGTACCCCATCATGCTTTTGGGACGTGTATTTTCAGATTCCACAATTATTCTTTAGTTGTGGACATTACATCACCACACTCCCTCTCTTGGTCCTCATCTTTGTAAGTCATCTTGATTTAGCACCTGTGTGTTTTTATCAGTTTCTTTACGAAAATATTTAGTGAACTCCATGACAGTAGCTAAAGCAAGGGGCTATAGCAGCACACAAGTAGACGACAAATGCATGCTGGGCCGGCATGCCCTGAGCTGGTGAAGTGAGCGCTACTTGGAGCGCTATTGGCGCGAAAGTGGAGAGCTCGAGAAGGCCGATGCTCCAGCCTTTGGGATACTGGTCTGGACAGCAAAAACACTTTAAAGGGCCAATCCCCACTTTAAAAAATAACAATGCCTTACCCCGCCTTTGTTTTGGTAAAAAGTTTGAGGGCTGGGCCTGAATGAATGCAACCACTCTCAAATTCATGGACAGAGCTATGGATGCAAGGACTGACCATCCATGATATCAAATTATAGTTTTAATCATGTTTTGAGGCTATACAGTGTTTGTTTACATTTACATTGTTTTACTCCAATGTTTGTTAAACTATCTTATATTTCTGATGGGGCACGACAGTAGAACTAAGCTCACTAAGCATTTATAAGTTATAGTCTTCTAGAATCAATGGGTATATACTGTATCATTAATTTATAAGTCCAAAATGGATGTAGCAGCTGCAGATTGCCCCTTTGAAGCCATTTTTCTTAGTTTCACTGAGTTATTGCTTTTTGCATTTGTAGGGCAGTTCTGTGCTCATGTGGCTGACCTGCTCTTGTCCTCTGCCTCCTGTCCCTCCTATCGCCATGGGTACACCTTCCTGAAAACAATGGCACTGTACTTTGTTTAAACCTCTGACAGTTCATGTCCTTAAAGATTAGAATGTTCCAATGTTGCCAGCCAAAAACATTACAAGATCACAAAAGGTAACACATTCATCCAGGGTTGCCATCAAACAGATACAATATGTCACATTTCTGGTTGTTTCCTGCTTGTAGCAGGATGCATTTACAGGAATCCTTTTCTCTAACTATAAGTCATGGAGTGTAATGTAAGTAAAGGTGTCCTTGGATGAATGTCAACAAGATGCATGACCAGCATTGTTAAAAGAACTATGTTTTATTTCAGTCTGACCATACTAGTTCACGCCCAAAAAGAAGACAGTGTTCAAATGAAGTCCATGAAGAGTTATTAGTATTATGAACACAGATATTGTCGTCAAGTAGCTGCCCTTCCCCTTAATCCTCCTGTGTCTTGCATCCTACTGTTCACTGATTATTAAACTGTTCATAAACATCCTAAAAAATTAAATCTCAGTCAAATCCAAAGTAGAAGTGTGAGATGTTTGATGTCCTTTTTCTGCTATTTTCTAATTAGTTTAATGAATAACATGAATAACATTAGGCTGCTGCTTGTGTCACATACAGGAATCTCTTCCCAAGCATCGTGCAGACCCCGTGCACAGAGACATGGCCCCTCTCCATCTCCCCTCTCACTTCCTCTTCAGAGAGGCCACTGTTGAACAGACCTGGAGTGGCCACTACCATCACTCTCCTCCCACCACACAGCTCACTCTCTCTCTCCTCTCACTCTTCAGGGGTTAGTGAAGTTGACACCGGATTCAAACACCTCTCGGCCCAGAACGGTGTTACCTACTGCACTCTTCCCCTGTTCCCTGCTCTGTCCAGGTCAGCCAGGACAAGTCTCAGGTCATGGATCATTCCATCTCCTGAGAGAAAGAGATACACAGGGTTTGTGACCAGTAGAACTGTATACAATGTGTGAGGTAAGACTTTGAAGAAACACTGAACATTTAAATAATGATTGAATGACATAGCAGGAAGATTAAAAGTGTATAAGCAAGTCCACTCCTCTCTACCAACTTCTAATGTGTGATTGATTTGATTCATCTTGTTATTATGGGTGCACAATTGCTATGATATATTCAAATCAAATCAAATTTTTATTACATCTACTGTACGGAGGTAGGATCTTAATTTGATCACTCTTTTGTTGCTAAGAATTTTCCTGTACAGCAGGAAATGCAAACTTTTAGTGTATTCAAGGTATAAAAAAGCTTCTAGAATGTGTCATTTCCACTTTAGAATGTCAGACTTGATTTGCCCTACTGAAAACCCCTACATTTTTTTTCTCCATTAGTTATAATCCACATAATAATTCTAATTTCCTGTTGCTGCAGGATTAATTTCCTGCTGTAACAAACTGGCTCAAATTAAGATCCTTCATCTGTATACTAGAGAGCTGCATTCCTGCGGGATCCCCGTGCCCCGACATGATCAAGGCTGCTTGGTTGGCATTTTTCATGCTGCAGACAGGAACGGGCAGTGAGACAGACTACTTCGGGATGAATATTTTTTTGTTGTCCTGCAGATTATTTAAAGATTGGCTTTCAGTTTTTTATACGTTATCACTGTACGTGCTGCCAACACACCCACCCCACACCCCTCGGCGGGCCCCCAGTCATACACACACACCCCATCCCCACACATAAACCCTGACCCTATACACCCTACCTAGACACAGGCAGTGGTGCTGATACATAACATTGGCAGTACAGGACATGGTCCCCTTCCTCTGGTTAAACCAGTTCATGTTTAAAACAAATACAACATGTAAAAACACCACTGGAGATACAACTCACCACTATAACTGTTCCTCTGTCTGGAGATACAACTCACCACTATAACTGTTCCTCTGTCTGGAGATACAACTCACGACTATAACTGTTCCTCTGTCTGGAGATACAACTCACCACTATAACTGTTCCTCTGTCTGGAGACACAACTCACCACTATAACTGTTCCTCTGTCTGGAGATACAACTCACCACTATAACTGTTCCTCTGTCTGGAGATACAACTCACCACTATAACTGTTCCTCTGTCTGGAGATACAACTCACCACTATAACTGTTCCTCTGTCTGGAGAAACAACTCACCACTATAACTGTTCCTCTGTCTGGAGATACAACTCACGACTATAACTGTTCCTCTGTCTGGAGAAACAACTCACCACTGTAACTGTTCCTCTGTCTGGAGACACAACTCACCACTGTAACTGTTCCTCTGTCTGGAGACACAACTCACCACTGTAACTGTTCCTCTGTCTGGAGATACAACTCTGTTGCATTGTGCATAAGAACAGCCCTTAGCCGCGGTATATTGGCCACATACCACACCTCCTCAGGCCTTATTGCTTAAGTAACTGTAGCAAAAGCTCACATTTCTTCTTCTTCAACTTTTTAGTTAAATGTTCCTTTAATTGCACTTTTTTTGTTAATTGTCCCTTTAACTGCTGGCACCTCTGAGCCATAGAGATATATAGAGATCACAACTTATCAGTCCTCAAGGGTGCTGCCCATGTAATACAAGCTTTTGAGTACTAGAGACCTCTATACATCTCTATGCTCTGAGCGATCCCGCAACCAATCTAATTTGTTAAATCTCTGAGTTCCTTTGTCTTTCAGTTCAGTGCCAAACAATCCAAGTAGTAGTAAAAAACCTCTCTAGCATTTATCCTTTTATTTCTGTAATCTGTGCGTCCAATGCCCAAACGTAAGTAACCCGCAATATTGTTTACATTGTAACTTTATTTTCAGGTTTAAATTGATGTGCATTTAAATACATACTGTTGTTTATTAGCAGTAGGCTGTTGAGTTGTTGTGTCTCATATTGATAGGAATGTTTTCATATTGAAAGGATCTAATGTACACCTTCGTAATGAATATATTTTGTAACGGTTTTGGAGAAATTATGATAATTATGGTTGGGCTACTGGCTCTCTGATATTGTGTTACAATGTGTATGACAAGGAATATTATGTTCTTGATGCAAATTTGTTTGTGTTTATTTATTTTTGCATAAATCAATGTAAATTAAGATTGGATTATGTTTGATTGGAGAGAATAAACGGAACCTCAAGTCTCTCTCCGTGTCCTTGTCCTCTAACCAGGATACCTGCATCAGCTCCTACTTTACCAGTGCATTCAAAATGGGCAACCTGCCTTAAAGTGGAACTGACAGCATTTTAGCAACGTGAAATCTTATTAAGAATATGACACTTTTTATTTTTGACAAGCAAGCACTTAGATATGGTCATTTTCACAAATTAATAGACTGTTTGGGAATGATGTATAGTAAGGCATTTATGAAAAATTCTATAGCAATATAGAGTGGTAAAGCTGCCGTGCATTTGGACAATTAATAGACACTTCAGTAAATAAAAACGTCTGTCCTGTCCAGGACAGGAGTCTAGGAAGACCGGTGCACCATAGCCAATCAGAGCTACAGTAGGCCTATATGCAAATAAGCCATTTGTCACACAGGCCTGCCATCATTCACTTTGAACTGGACTGTGTGTTTACAGGCAGTTGCAACAGCGTGACTTTAGATTATTAGAACGCAGTCGCCAAAAGCCACAAAATACACCTGAATGGATTTCTACAAATATGTAAATACCACAGGAGTCCTCTTACATTTGGGAACTTCACAGTCCTATTGATCAAACAACCATGAAAAGATAGGCTATTTTTCCCACAGTTGCCTAAGCACATCAACAACTAATGCTAGCCAGAGCGAGATGAGCTCAAATCTAACAGAACTTTAGATAAACCCTAAACTTTTTTCAGCTAGTTGACCGTCAAAATTGCACTGATAAACGATGGGTAATAGTAGCCTGCTGCTCCATCTGCAGCTTGTCTGCCAATGCATGCTTGTCCCAACCCACATTTTGACAACTGAATGGGAACTTGCCTGACCGCCCATTTGATCGATGCCAAATACATTTGATTGACAACTAAGAGATATAATAACTGTGGATAAGTCATTCAAGTTCAGCACAGCTAGCTAGCAAAGCAATGTCTTGCTATATAGCCAAATGACACCTGCAGCATCTCTAGCCTTAACCAATGAAAAACGATATGAGGGGGGAAAAGTCGGTCACTCACCCACTCCTGCAATGACATGACATCCTCCCAGCAGCTAGCTAGCTAACTTTGTGCTCCGTGTTTTTTAGCTTGCTAAATAAATAGCTAGTCACATAGATACGCTAGCCCATGGATGTCAAACTCAATCAGCACACGGGCCATGTTGAAAAAAAACAACGAATTCGCGGGCCAGACATAGCCTATTTGTTTTTACAAAGAAACATGTAACTGCGACCCAAACTGGTTAGAAAAAATTTCCCTTTTTTATAATGTCCACTTATGTACATGGGATGCTGTATATAGCATTTTAACATATTAAAACAAAAGAGAGAAATAATATTTGTCCAGCCTTTGCTGCTATGCTTGCAGATGTGCATAATGCTGAGACCCTAATCAAAAAGTATTTAACAACTCCAAATAACAAAAACGTAGCTATAGGTTATAACATTTTAAACTTAAAATATGTTTTTCAACCGGTGCGGTTGAATGCAGCATTGCTGTATGGTGAACTTCAATGTATTGTAGTTGAGTAGCCAGCCTATGCTACTGCTTAAATGTTGCTGTAATAGGCCTGCATGTTTCACTTTTGCATGGTGTTGAGTTTTTTTGTTTATTCATTGTCTGAAGCCAGACTGCAACATTGTAGTAGCCTAGCTAGGACTGTGGCTCCGCGTGATAAACCGGACACACGAAAGCAGCGCAATTGAGGAGCACATCGGGCTGTAATTTCAAAAAGTTGATGACTCAACTGTTTACTCATTTATACTCTCTTGTGTGTCCTATTCGGCCCGCTGGCCTTGTGTTTGACACGTGCGCTAGCCTATTAGCCACGTTATGACTGACTTGTGATCATTTCCCTTGCTAGTTTGATTGTATTGACATTCTCAGCCTTAGTTAGTCATCCGTCTTTGTTCAAAATATTGAGTCATTGAAACTGAAACGGTGCATTCCGAATGGGTGGCGGCAGCAAACAATATACCAGGCCAGCTGTGATTTACAACCTGGTAGCAATATTGGTGAATTTTATTAATCATGCATTGAACTGCATCCATTTATTCTGCGAACAATACCTTACTGTACATCATGGAATTTTGAGCCAAATGGAAGCTATTTTTAAAACCCCTTTATGAATTTGCTTTTGAATCATAAACTGGGAAATTTATATTTTTTACTGATATTATGATTGTCCGTGCAAAGTAGTTAAAACGCTGTCAGTTCCAACACCATGAAGTTGAAACTCAAAACAAATTAACCAGATCGCTAACTTTTATATAATACCCACTGCTAATATCCATGTATTCATCAACAGTAAACTCAATGTCCTAAAACAACTTCGCAGTTGTAGTCTACGTGGTTGCCTGGCGCCATGAGGTAGCCTAGGCAGAGAGCTCTGTAAATATTGTATATATTTTTATTTTGTAAATTTGAGGGTTTGGCTGCTCTACAGTTTGATCACTATGTCCTGACTCTTCGACTTTTCATCACGATCCTGCAACTATCTTTTGGTTTTCTAGCTAGCTAGCTAACTGGCTGTTCTGATTCAAATAATCTGTTTGGACTGCATGCTGTGTACAGAGGAAGTTCAGGGAATGTTCCTAACCACTGCCAGGATGTGGTGGCTTTTCAGCAGCTTTGGCATCACCCAGTTTGGTGCTACATTCCTGGAGATGGAGGACCAGTACCAGAGAAGCAGCTCCAATGGAGTGACTGACCATTCAGAGAAGCGGCTCCAATGGAGTGACTGACCATTCAGAGAAGCAGCTCCAATGGAGTGACTGACCATTCAGAGAAGCAGCTCCAATGGAGTGACTGACCATTCAGAGAAGCAGCTCCAATGGAGTGACTGACCATTCAGAGAAGCAGCTCCAATGGAGTGACTGACCATTCAGAGAAGCGGATCCAATGGAGTGACTGACCATTCAGAGAAGCGGCTCCAATGGAGTGACTGACCATTCAGAGAAGCGGCTCCAATGGAGTGACTGACCATTCAGAGAAACGGCTCCAATGGAGTGACTGACCATTCAGAGAAGCAGGCATGGTGCGCTGTTGAAGAGCTCGATCCCCCTCCACTGAATTTATACTGCCTTTCCAGACCAAACTGCCTCAACTTTATCCCAAGCCGACAGACTTTCAGTCTCCATTTAAAAAATGTATTACTTTTTATTTGCTTTGAAATTCTTTGAAAGCGCAATAAAAGTTAAATGTAGTATTATTATTATTATATCTGTAACTCAAGTATGCCTAGTAGGTTAGGCCTACCATGTTTGTAAACATTTGAGAGGACCACAATGGAAATACGTTTTCCAACTTTTTTGCATCATCCTCTGTTTTTAAATGCATTTTCCACATGTGGTTTTATTGTCTTAAATGATCAAATAAATCTATCTATACCCATGAAACCTATAGGGCTATCGCATTTCGTATGTGCGCTGTTCCATATCTCAAAGCCACATCAAATATCTTGGTCGTAAAATATTGAGCTGAATATTGAGAGTTGAGAAATAAGTATACAGTTGAAGTCGGAAGTTTACATACAACCTTAGCCAAATACATTTAAACTCAGTTTTTCACAATTCATGACATTTAATCCTAGTAAAAATTCCCTGTTTTAGGTCAGTTAGGATCACCACTTTTATTTTAAGAATGTGAAATTTCAGAATAATAGTAGAGAGAATTATTTATTTCAGCTTTTATTTATTTAATCACATTCCAAGTGGGTCTGAAGTTTACATACACTCAATTAGTATTTGGTAGCATTGCCTTTAAATTGTTTAACTTGGGTCAAATGTGTTGGGTAGCCTTCCACAAGCTTCCCACAAAAGGTTGGGTGAATTTTGTCCCACTCCTCCTGACAGCCTGGCAGAGCTGGTGTAACTGAGTCAGGTTTGTAGGCCTCCTTGCTCGCACACGCTTTTTCAGTTCTGCCCACAAATGTTCTATAGGATTGAGGTCAGGGCTTTGTGATGGCCACTCCAATACCTTGACTTTGTTGTCCTTAAGCCATTTTGCCACAACTTTGGAAGTATGCTTGGGGCATTGTCCATTTGGAAGACCCATTTGCGTCCAAGCTTTAACTTCCTGACTGAAGTCTTGAGATGTTGCTTCAATATATCCACATAATTTTCCTTCCTCATGATGCCATCTATTTTGTGAAGTACACCAGTCCCTCCTGCAGCAAAGCACCCCCACAGCATGATGCTGCCACCCCCGTGCTTCACAGTTGGGATGTTGTTCTTCGGCTTAGAAGCTGCCCCCTTTTTCCTCCAAACATAAAGATGGTCATTATGGCCAAACAGTTCTATTTTTGTTTCATCAGACCAGAGGACATTTCTCCAAAAAGTATGATCTTTGTCCCCATGTGAAGTTGCAAACCGTAGTCTGGCTTTTTTATGGCGGTATTGGAGCAGTGGCTTCTTCCTTGCTGAGTGGCCTTTCAGGTTATGTTGATATAGGACTCGTTTTACTGTGAATATAGATACTTTTGTACCTGTTTCCTCCAGCATCTTCACAAGGTCCTTTGATGTTGTTCTGGGATTTATTTGCACTTTTCGCACCAAAGTACGTTCATCTCTAGGAGACCGAACGCGTCTCCTTCCTGAGCGGAATGACGGCTGCGTGGTCCCATGGTGCTTATACTTGCGTACTATTGTTTGTACAGATAAACGTGGTACCTTCAGGCGTTTGGAAATTGCTCCCAAGGATGAACCAGACTTGTGGAGGTCTACAATTATTTTTCTGTGGTCTTGGCTGACTTCTTTTGATTTTCCCATGATGTCAAGCAAAGAGGCACTGAGTTTGAAGGTAGGCCTTGAAATACATCCACAGGTACACCTCCAATTGACTCAAATTATGTCAATTAGCCTATCAGAAGCTTCTAAAGCCATGACATAATTTTCTGGAATTTTCCAAGCTGTTTAATGGCACAGTCAACTTATTGTATGTAAACTTCTGACCCACTGGAATTGTGATACAGTGAATTATGTGAAAATAATCTGTCTGTAAACAATTGTTGGAAGAATTACTTGTGTCATGCACAAAGTAGATGTCCTAACCGACTTGCCAAAACTATAGTTTGTTAACAAGACATTTGTGTAGTGGTTGAAAAACAAGTTTTAATGACTCCAACCTAAGTGTATGTAAACTTCCGACTTCAACTGTACCTACAGAAAGCTGAGACTCTCTTCGACAAGAGGACAAGGCTTCCACTCCTTCGTGAGCATTCCTATAAATGGAACAGGGAAGCTCCTTAGAGAGCATTCCTATAAATGGAACAGGGAAGCTCCTTTAGTGAGCATTCCTATAAATGGAACAGGGAAGCTCCTTTAGTGAGCATTCCTATAAATAGAACAGGGAAGCTCCTTCGTGAGCATTCCTATAAATGGAACAGGGAGGACACTTAAATCAGGTGGGGAAAGGGATAACTGTAGCTCATCATTAGTTAACCAACTATAGCTCATAACTAGATAACTTTTTCTTAGTCAGATCAGGTGGTTGGGGATAACACATTCCACCACTAGAGGGCAGCAGCAGGTGGGCCAGATAGGTGCCTGGCCCACTGGGTCTTTAAGGAGTGGTTGCTCCCAGGTGTGGTGGATTGACTGGAGATTGTGTCTTCAGAGAAAGGTGAATTGGGAAAGGGAAGGGGATATCTGTTCAGTTGCACAACTAAATGCAATCAACCGAAATGTCTTCCGCATTTAACCCCTCTTAATCAGAGAAGTGCGGGGAGCTGACTTAATCGATATCCACGCCATCGGCACCCTGGGAGCAGTTGTTGGGGGGCTAACTGCCTTCCTCAAGGGCAGAACGGCAGATTTTTCCACCTTGTCGGCTCTGGGATTCGTTCTTAAACGCCAGGCTACCTGCTGCCTCTGTTGGTGACATTTGACCCGATCAAAGGTAACGAGATTTGTCCCAATTCACCTTCAAATCAATCACATTTTATTGGTCGCATACACATATTTAGCAGATGTTATTGCTGGTGTAGCGAAATGCTTGTGTTCCTAGCTCCAACAGTGCAGTAATATCAAACAATACACACGAATCTAAGAAATTATTAGGATGAGCAACGTGTGTGTTTGTGTGGTGTGTGTGTGTGGGTGGGATGTAGGGACATTATGACCTAGCCTGGTGGAACCAGCCTGATCTCTGCATTTACCATTCTATTTCACTTCACATATCATGATATCTGAAGTGAAATAAAACGTTGAATGCAGCCATCAGGTTGGTTCCACCATTCTAATCATAACCACCATTGAGAATGTTTTCAGTGCTGTGTGTGTGATGATCAGTAACTTTGAGGGGCCTAGAGCTGATCTAAGCTGCCTTGCCCATCAGTGGGGCGCTGGCAAAGATCTTGCCTCCAGCCTCACCTCTTGCCTGCTCACCCAACGGACTCGATGGGGAGACCAGAATTAGGAAGGTTTAGTCTAATCTGTTCAAATTTGCAACAATTTCGAAGATTTTACTGAGTAACAGTTCATATAAGGAAATCAGTCAATTGAAATAAATTCATTAGGCCCTAATATATGGATTGCACATGGCTGGGAATACAGATATGCATTTGTTGGTCACAGACACCTTACAAAAAAATAAGTAGGGGAGTGGATCAGAAAACCAGTCAGTATCTGGTGTGACTACCATTTGCCTCATGCAGTGCGACACATCTCCATCGCATAGAGTTGATCAGGCTGTCCCACTCCTCTTCAATGGCTGTTTGAAGTTGCTGGATATTGGCGGGAACTGGAACACGCTGTCGTACACGTTGATCCAGAGCATTCCAAACATGCTCAATGGGTGACATGTCTGGTAAGTATGCAGACCATGGAAGAACTGGGACATTTTCAGCTTCCAGGAATTGTGTTTTGATCCTTGCGACATGGGGCTGTGCATTATCATACTGAAACATGAGGTGATGGCGGCGGATGAACGGCACGACAATGGGCCTCAGGATCTCATCACGGTATCTGTGTACATTCAAATTGCCATCGATAAAATGCTATTGTTTTCGTTGTCCGTAGCTTATGCCTGCCCATACCATAACCCCGACGCCACCATGGGGCACTCTGTTCACAACATTGACATCAGCAAATCGCTCTCCCATACGACGGGATTCATCCGTGAAGAGCACACTTCTCCAGCGTGCCAGTGGCCATCGAAGGTGAGCATTTGCACACTGAAATCTGTTACGACGCTGAACTGCTGTCAGGTCAAGACCCTCGTGAGGACTAAGAGCACATATATGAGCTTCCCTAAGACTGTTTCTGACTGTTTGTGCAGAAATTCTTAGGTTGTGCAAACCCACACTTTCATCTGCTGTCCAGGTGGCTGGTCTCAGACAATCCCTCAGGTGAAGAAGCTGTATGTGGAGGTCCTGGGCTGGCGTAATTATGCGTGGTCTGCGGTTGTGAGGCCGGTTGGACGAACTGCCAAATTCTCTAAAACAAGGTTGAAGGTGGCTTATGGTAGCGAAATTAACATTAAATTCTCTGGCAACAGCTCTGGTGGACATTCCTACATCTGTGGTATTGTGTTGTGACAACTGCACATTTTAGTGGCCTTTGATTGTCCCCAGCACAAAGTGCACCTGTGTAATGATCATGCTGTTTAACCAGCTTCTTGACATGCCACACCTGTCAGGTGGATGGATTATCTCGGCAAAGGAGAAATGCTCACTAACAGGGATGTAAACACATTTGTGCACAACATTTGAGAGAAATAAGCTTTTTGTGCATATGGAACATTTCTAGGATCTTTTATTTCAGCTCATGAAACATGGGACCAACACTTTACATGTTGCGTTTTTATATTTCTGTTCAGTGTAGAACAGTGACTGTATGTGTTCACAGGTGCATCTATGGAGCTAGCACTTGGAGGCTTTTCAAGATATGAAGTCCAGACTGACAGACATCAATTATGAACTAATATACAGCTGGTAGGTTCTGATACAAGTTAACATGTGGTTAACTTGGGCTTATCTACAATATGTGTGAGTGGTTGGAAACAGGCAGTATGTGTAACTAAAGTTGTCAGCTCAAGTGAAAGTTGAAGTTGCAGACTGCTACACAGAAGTGTTTCACACTCTCTCAAGCACAAAACCTGGGGTTGTGAATGATCTAATATTCTGCTTCTCTGAAATTCCCTATAGTTAGTAAACATGAAAGGCTGAATGCCAAAATGTGTCTATACCATACTTCCAAATATTGTTTACTGATTCTTGTGTGCAAATCTTTTTTTTTTTACAAGATAACTATGTAAAAGAACTCCACTAAACCCAACTACACTCAAATAAACAAACACATATAAAAATAAAACGAATGATAAATGCATTTTTGGAGCTTTCATTAAATGTCCCTCGATGTCGCCCATATCCGTGAGTTTGGCGCGCTCCAGGTAACCAAGGACTCTCCTGCTATAGTAGCATCGTGCGCACAGGACCGCGAGAGGCACCAAACAAGTCAGCAAGAAGGACTTGGTCGCAATAAAACAAAGAACTGCAAAAGACATGGCGAAATGTCTGAGTAATCTAATGTTGACATACAATAGCCACAGGAAGCAAAGGAGTTGGTACCATCGTAATCGAGCACATATTATGCATTGTACTGCACATTACCCTGAATTATGCTAAATAATGCAATCAAATAACAGTAAATAAAACAGTATTGATGAAATAAGTCAACATATAGCGTAAATGTCAATTCTTATGACTTATAAAAATGTATCTAACACATTCTCCCTTGTCAAATGCAAATTTTCCCAGACTAATGCAATCAAATAACAGTAAAAACTGTAACTTATTGATGAAATAACAGTCAATATCTGAATATAATTGATATAAGACCTATTTCTCCCTTACTTATCATAGAGGCGTACAGGAGCAAGCTCTCAGGGTGATGTTTTAACCCTATAAACGCGGAGTCCGGAATCAGCCCGTCATAGAAGATGCGCTCGACGTCCAGATAGTCAACGCTTTCGAATTTACTCACAACCACACGGTCCGTGCTAAATCCGTTATTCACTTTTTGACGGTGCTTTCTTGTCGCTTTGTTGTCTTCCATGTTATCTCACTCAGAAACTTTGTCTCCCTGGGAAAAATGAACTGACTGGCAAAAGTCGTTGGGTACCCTACGTTTTGCGCAACTGTTTTGCGCAACGAACGCCCGAAGTATGGTACTGTTGGCTTTGGCAAGGGACCAAATGGTAAAATATTTCTAACTTTAAATTTCCTACTAGGTTACTTGTCCTTACCCAAATCAAATCGACGTTTATTCCACGTTGGTTCAATGTAATTTCATTAAAACTACGTGGAAACCACGTTGATTCAACCAGTGTGTGCCCAGTGGGTAGTGTTAGAAGTTTGATGAAATAGGTCACTTCGTGGGGTTTTAGTTGATCACAATAACGGTCCGGATATGTTGTCGTTGTTGCGCCCATCACACAACAATGTTCCCCTAATGTTTGGCAAATGGCAACACATACTTTTGACTAAAGCCCTATGGGAATAGGTTGTCATTTGGGACACCGCCATGCTCTTTCTCGATTGGCTCCGGGATGCAGAAGATGTTGCTGGCCCCAGTTATGATTAAATAATGCTGTGTCACAGTAATGACAGAATGGCTAGTTTATTCTCCCAAACTCTGCTACCAGCTGTCTCCTTCAACGTTTTGTTTTCGAAGTTGACTAATTCATATCGCAGCAAGGTGCACCAGTCACCAGTCAAATAGACAATATGAATAGGCTATATTTAAAACACAGGGTAAGATGTTACTTTGTGAATTAAAAAAAAAGTATATAAAAAATGACTGACTATTTAGTGGAACCTGAAAATTAGTCAACTATTTGTACTGTATTTCCGGCAGGGGCCCAACGTTGGTTTTAGAAGTGGGGGGGACAACTTTTTTTTCATTTTATTTTTTCAGACAAACACTCCAAACAGCCTACACAATCGCTCGGAGGCGTCCGCATGCTCCTAAAGCACACCGGTGCCTCGTTTTGTATCACATTCCAATGATAAAACTGGGGGTGACAAAAATGCAATTTCAGTGAAAGTTCAGTTTCTCCCACTACTTCAGCTGATGTTCCTCCTGCTCTGACTAATGTCTTGTCTATGAAACACGTCACTAGGAGATGTAGTAAGACTATAACACCACCATGGGGCGCAGATAGAGAGCGAGAGGGCAGTGCCAATGGCATAGCCAGATCAAAGAAACTCAATGATACACAGATAGCATAGAGGAGCAATAGGTTTTGTCCCAAATGGCGCCCTATTCCCTCTGTAGTGCACTACTTTGGACCAGGACCTATGGGCCCTCCTCAAAGTAGTGCACTACATTGTGCACTTTAAAGGGAATAGGGTGCGGTTTGAGACGCAGCCCTATAATCTAGGATGACTCCTCGCTGGGCGGACATCTTGAGATGGATCTGTCAGAGAGCATCATTGGACGTGGCCAAACCAGAAGGAGCCAAAACACACACACGCTGAGTGGTGGATCATACACACACACACCACACACTGGTGGATCAGTTAGAATCCATTTACACAGAGATAATGTTCACTGGCATCTTCTCCCCTAAAGACATGATGAGAGGGAAGAGTAAGTACACAGATATATAGATAAACTAGTTGAGAGAGAGAGACAATATAAATGTGGAGGGGCGAAGGGAAGAGACCATCTGGTAATTGTCCATAGTGACGCTGTTGAGTCACAGAGACGACAGATTGAACCTGAGGATGGAGAGGGATAGTGGATGGAGGGGGGCAGAGAGAAGAGGGGGAAAAGGGAGATGTTATGATTAGAACAGGACATCTTGCGTCTGAGAATAGAGAGATTGAGAGAGAGGGAGGGAGGGGGATGGGAGAGAAAGGGTGGAGAGAGAGGGAGAGAGGGGGGTACAGAGAGAAAGAGAGATGTTATGACTAGAAATTTGACAGCATGTGTCTGAGAATAGAGATGAGCGAGAGAAAAGAGGGGGAACAGTGAGCGAAGGGGCAGATAAAGTAAGGTGGAGGGGTACAGAGAGAGAGGGAAATGTAGATGGTATGACTAGAAACCTGAGAATAGAGGGATGGAGAGAGAGAGAAAGACAGGGGGAAGTGAAGGAGAGAAAAAGAGGCAGGTAGATAGATGGAAGCAGGTGACGTTATAAGAAAACAAGTGGCTCCCTATATAGTGCACTTCTTTAGAACAGAGCCCGTAGTGCACAATATAGGGAATAGGGTGCCATTTGGGACGGATCATAGAAGAATCCCTAGAAGTAGACAGAAAGACAGAAGGAGGAGGGGAGACAGACAGACAGACAGAGAGAGAGACAGACAGAGAGACAGACAAACAGAAGGAAGAGGAGAGACAGCTGTTGGCTTGTCATTCATATCTGTTCATTCTTACCCACACATGGAAAAGCTGTCAGACTTCACTGCTGTCAAACGACGTCAACTTAGAATAACGTGGGTGTTTGGATGAACGCATCGTTTGATCAGCCAATGACATGACTGCGCTCGGATTGACGCATCAGAGCGCCATCACTCTCTCCTCTCCCCCTTCTCTACTCTCCTCACCTCCTTCAACCTCCCCCTTCTCCACTCCCTTCTCCTCTCCTCCTTCAACCTCCCCCTTCTCTACTCCCCTTTCCTCTCCTCCTTCAACCTCCCCCTTCTCTACTCCCCTCTCCTCTCCTTCAACCTCCCCCTTCTCTACTCTCCTCACCTCCTTCAACCTCCCCCTTCTCTACTCTCCTCACCTCCTTTAACCTCCCCCTTCTCTACTCCCCTCTCCTCTCCTTCAACCTCCCCCTTCTCTACACTCCTCACCTCCTTTAACCTCCCCCTTCTCTACTCTCCTCACCTCCTTTAACCTCCCCCTTCTCTACTCTCCTCAACTCCTTTAACCTCTCCTCTCCTCTCCTCTCCTCTCCTCTCCTCTCCTCTCCTCTCCTCTCCTCTCCTCTCCTCTCCTCTCCTCTCCTCTCCTCTCCTCTCCTCTGTCTTCTCTGCCTGCCATCCTCACTCCATTTACCCTTTACTCACCTCCTTTCAACCTCTCTCTCTCTCTCCATCCCGCTCTCTCTCTCTCCATCCCTCTCTCTCTCTCTGTCCATCCCTCTCTCTCTCTCTCTCCATCCCTCTCTCTCTCTCTCTCTCCATCCCTCTCTCTCTCTCTCTCCATCCCTCTCTCTCTCTCTCCCTCCAGTCAGTCTGTGTTTGGTGTTACCAGTAGCTCGTCACAGCTTTGAGACACTCTCCCCCCCCCACTGCTTTCTCGGGAACGGGCCCAAATCCCGGTCGTTTGTGTGAAGAAAAGACGGAGAAAAAGGGGGCGGAGGTCGGGCTGCATTCTGAGAATTCGTAGGCGAGAGACTAAACCTCCACTACCATCTATTCTATTGGCCAACGTGCAATCATTGGAAAACAAAATGGATGATCTACAATCAAGAATATCCAACTATTACGGACTACAAAGGAAAACCCAGCTGCGAGCTGCCCAGTGAAAAAAAATATGTATTCACTAACTGTAAGTCGCTCTGGATAAGAGCGTCTGCTAAATGACAAAAAATAAAAAATAAAAATAAAAATAGTGCCGCAAAGCTCATCACTAAGCTAAGGACCCTGGGACTCAACAGCTCCCTCTGCAACTGTATCCTGGACTTTCTGACGGGCCGCCCCCAGGTGGTAAGGGCAGGCAACAACACGTCTGCCACGCTGATCCTCAATACTGGGGCCCCTCAGGGGTGCGTGCTTAGTCCCCTTCGTGGCCAAACACGACTCCAACACCATCATTACGTTTTATGACGACACAACAGTGATCACCGACAATGATGAGACAGCCTATAGGGAGGAGGTCAGAGACCTGGCAGTGTGGTGCCAGGACAACAACCTCTCCCTCAACGTGATCAAGACAACGGAGATGATTGTAGACTACAGGAAACGGAGGGCCGAGCATGCCCCCATTAACATCGACAGGGCTGTAGTGGAGCGGGTCGAGAGTTTCAAGTTCCTTGGTGTCCACATCACCAATGAACTATCATGGTTCAAACACACCAAGACAGTCGTGAAGAGGGCACAACAACACCTTTTCCCCCTCAGGAGACTGAAAAGATTTGGCATGGGTCCCCAGATCCTCGAAAAGTTTGGTTGCATCACCGCCTTGTATGGCAACTGCTCAGCATCTGACCATAAGGCGCTACAGAGGGTTGTGCGGACAGCCCAGTCCATCACAGGGGCCAAGCTTCCTGCCATCCAGGTCCTATATACTAGGCGGTTTTAAATTATCAAAGACTCCAGTCACCCAAGTCATAGACTATTCTCTCTGCTACTGCACGGCAAGCGGTACCGGAGCGCCAAGTCTAGGACCAAAAGGCTCCTTAACAGCCTCTGCTGTAAAAATAACTAACCAAAAATATATTTTTAGAGGGTGATGGTGAAGCTGCTGTGAACCATCACAAGTATATCTTTGTTGATGAAGCGGGCTTCAACCTGGCCAAAACTGGGTGCCGTGGGCTTCCGCCAACGGGTGACCGTCCAAGTGCCTGGACAACGTGGGGGAAACTTCTCCATGTGCACAGCTACCTCTGAAGATGGTGTGGTAGGACGTAGGCCATTACTTGGATCCTACAACGCTGCACACCTCATTGTGTTTCTCAATGAAATTGAGCAGGCCTGTCAAGGTGAAGGGGTCACCTACGTCATTGTGTGGGACAATGTCATGTTCCACCATGCAGAGGTGGTTCAGGCAATGTTTCGGGCCCATCCCCAATTCCTGACCCTATACCTGCCCCATACTCTCCTTTCCTCAACCCTATTGAGGATTATTATTATTTTTCAGCATGGAGGTGGAAGATCGCCACCCCCATGAGCGTGCCACCCTCCTTCTGGCCATGGATGACGCATGCGACGCCATCAATGCAGACCAATGGTAGTTAAAACGACTAAATTGAAAATATATCTTTATGTTCTGTTTTGGTGATTAAACCAATGTTGTCAATACATTTCACAATACACTTATATTTTGAATCAATGGTTGTGTGGTGAGAGATGTTTACAATCCAAATGAATGCACAATGACAAGTTTGGCATGAAAGACTGGCTGCGTTACAAGTGTGACCAGTTTGGAGTTTTGTGCTAAGAGTTGTGAAAATGTACCACATACATACAAATGTACCAAATACCTGTCCAGGCATTGTGAGATCTGTCAGGCGTCAGCACCGTCTGAGCAGGAGAACAAGACCAGTGTGTCAACATGGTCTTGGCCCAGTACATACAGTACCAGTCAAAAGTTTGGACACACCTACTCATTGAAGGGGTTTTCTTTATATTTACTATTTTCTACATTGTAGAATAATAGTGAAGAGATAAAAACCATGAAATAACACATATGGAATCATGTAGTAACCAAGAAAGTGTTAAACAAATCGAAATGTATTTTATATTTCAGATTCTTCAAAATAGCCACCCTTTGCCTTGATGACAGCTTTGCACACTCTTGGCATTCTCTCAACCAGCTTCACCTGGAATGCTTTTCCAACTGTCTTGAAGGAGTTCCCACATATGCTGAGCACTTGTTGGATGCTTTTCCTTCACTCTGCGGTCCAACTCATCCCAAACCATCTCAATTGGGTTGAGGTCGGGGGATTGTGGAGGCCAGATCATCTGATGCAGCACTCCATCACTCTCCTTCTTGGTAAAATAATTGTTGGATCATTGTCCTGTTGAAAAACATCAACACATTGTTTTGATAGATTCATCAGTTCATGTATTTTAGGGGCAATGTTTCTTTTCCTTTTCACTGTATGCATGTCAGCTGTGTCCACTTGCCTAGGTCAGTGTGTGTGTGTGTGTGTGTGTGTGTGTGTGTGTGTGTGTGTGTGTGTGTGTGTGTGTGTGTGTGTGCACGTGCATGTGTTATTTGTTTGACAATGACGTGCTCGACAACGTCTGTCTCCCTGCGGGACTTTGTTAAGACGCACTGACAAGCCAAGCTTTACTGATGTGTGTGTGTGTGTGTGTTATGTTTGTGTGTGTAATGTTTGTTTGTGTGTGTGTTGTGTGTGTGTTATGTTTGTTTGTGTGCTCACACTTAAGCCTCCCAAATGTTCCCGACGTCAAAGTGATCCAAGTATGTGTCATCACACTGGTTCTGTTGCCTCTCTCTCTCTCTCTCTCTCTCTCTCTATGTCTCTCTCTCTCTCTCTCTCTCTCTCTCTCTCTCTCTCTCTCTCTCTCTCTCTCTCTCTCTCTCTCTCTCTCTCTCTCTCTCTCTCTCTCTCTCTCTCTCTCTCTCTCTCTCTCTCTCTCTCTCTCTCTCTCTCTCTCCCTCTATTTCTCACTGTCTCACCTCCCTCGCTCGTACCCTGTTGCAGTCTGTAACCTTTTAGCATTTGTGCGGTGTGTATCCAAAGACAGGACTCTGTGATGCAGATGATTAATTGTTCTTAATTAGCAAAACAAGCAAAGGAGCACAGACACATTTAGCTAATTAAGGTTTATTGTACAGTCAGTTATTTGCATCACGTATAGGGAGAGTCCTGTCTCCACACACACACACACACACACACACAGTCAATGGGAGAGGAACATCAAACACACAAGGGCATTATGACACCAGATTCAGAACAAAAGTAGTGGGCCAGCGTGTGTGTGTGTGTGTGTCTGTGCATGACAGAGAGCGAAGAGACCACAGGTACTCAGATACTGATCAAATACTTTTTTTTCTGACTCGTTACAAAGACACACACACACACACAGAGACACATACACACACAGCTCTGCTGTGCTTTGATTTCACCGATAATGAGATCCCTACAGGGTGGGTGGGGGGACACAGAACAGAACAAAATGGAGGTTAGGTAGGAGGAATGGTTGCCATGATAGACACCTGGGAGTCACATCTAAAGACAGACCACTGATATTAACACATCACTGATATATAAACACTACACTGATATAAACACTACACTGATATAAACACTACACTGATGTACACACCACTGATATACAGAGGGAATTAGAAAATAACTAGCTAGTATCAAAGATAGGGGAGTGAGGAAGGGGGACAGAGGGAGAGCGGAGGAGACAGAGAGAGAGGGGAGGGGACAGAGGGAGATGGGAGGGGACAGAGGAAGAGGGGAGGGGATGGGACAGAGAGAGAGACAGAAGCACAGAGCTTTAAAGACAGATGTGTGACATTAAACTGACGTTAGTTCATGAGGTTACATGGAAATAAAGGAATGACAGCAATACAAAATAAAATAAATAAAGGAATGACAGCAATACAAAATAAAATAAATAAAGGAATGAGGGAACGATGCTCAAGGGCCTGAGAGAAATAGAGAAAAAAACAGAGAAGGAATGAAAAAAAGACAAAGGCAGGAATGGGTGAGAAGGAGAGAGGGAGGAGGAGAGGAGGAGGGAGAGAGGAGGAGAGAAGGAGGGAGAGGAGGGAGAGAGGGAGGGAGGAGGAGAGAAGGAGAAGGAATTAAAAAAAGACAAAGGTGAGGATGAGAGGAGGGAGAGAAGGAGAGAGGGAGAAGGAGGGAGAGGAGGGAGAGGGAGGGAAGAGGAGAAAAGGAGGGAGAGAGGGAGGGAGGGAGGATGAGAGGAGGGAGAGAAGGAGAGAGGGAGAAGGAGGGAGAGGAGGAGGAGAGAAGGAGGGAGAGAAGGAGAGAGGAGGAGAGACAAGATGATGAAGACAGAGAGAGAGAAGAATGTGTGAAAAAAAAGATAGAGGAGGGGTGCAAATAGATGTTATGTTCCCTGCAAGATGATGTGAAATAAGCCTCAAAATATGCAAAATAGATGAGCACACGTTGCATACCTCACATGCATGCTGTGTGCATGCGTGAATGTGTGTGTTGATTTGACGCTGTTATGGGCATGTGTATGATTCAGTGTGGGTTGTTCATTGTTGTTAGGATGTGTGAATGAGTCTGTCTGAGTGTGTATTGTGTGGGGAAAGCTGTGACAATTCCCAATTTTGTCACACTGTCGACGTACAACTTCCGGGACCAAAATGGCTATCAGACACCCCAACCCTTTCTCTTTTACCCCCCCCTTCTCCTCTCTAACCTTCCCTCCTTCTCTCCCTCTCCCCCCCCCCCCCCCTCTCTCCCTCTCTCTCTCTCTCTCTCTCTCTCTCTCTCTGACTCTCTCATTAATATTCATTGATCTCTCTCTCTCTCTCTCTCTCATTAATATTCATTGATCCCTCTCTCTCTCTCATTAATATTCATTGATCCAGAAACAGATCCAAGTTACGCCTCTCTCTCTCTCTCTCTCATCTGATTGATTCCAACTGTGCCTCACTGGTGATTGACATGGCTGCCGTCCAATCAAAACCCACTCGGCCCATACTGTAACGTGTGGTTGCGTCATGGTGAGGTCTGTTGGCTCACGTGTTGTATCCAATAGGAATCCAATGTTGGCCGGCAGGACACTCCTTGGCTTGTGTGTGTGTGTGCGTGTTCTGCGTGACGTTCCATTGAGAGAAGTCAGTATATTTCCTTATTTAGATCAGGAAAGCTAGGGATTAGTCACTAATAGTTAATGTGCTGTTCTGTACTATGGACGTCATCCGAGGGAGGACCCATATGGTTCTGGTCAAAAGTAGTGCACCGTACAGGGAATAAAATGCAATTTGGGACACAGCCTAAATGTGATATTTCTGATGGTACAATTCGAACATCCATCTAAGATGGAGGGTAAAGTAGATTGTTATGTTGAGAAATGTTTTCTGTGTTGTACATAATATATTATATATACCACTTAAAAGTTTATTCTATCTGACGTACAGTACATTGAGTGCATACATACTCTTTCAGTATATAATCCCAGAGGGAGTCAAACCCACCACCCTGGTGTTGCTGGTGCCGTGCAAGTATGCTTCCCACAGCAGTGGAGGCTGCTTGGGGCAGAGCCTGAGTGTCTCTGTGAAACAGTGGAGGCTGGTGGGAGGAGCTATAGGAGGACGGGCTCACTGTAATGGCTGGAATGGAATCAACGGAAATGGTATAAAACGCGTCAAACAAATGGAAACAACATGTTTTACTGTTCCACAGAGACACTCAGGCTCTGTCCCAAATATTCGCTGTAGTGCATTACTTTTGACCAGAGCCCTGTGGGCTGTTTGGTTGTGTTCTGTCATTGGTTTTGTCACGCCGTGGCTGTAATTGTCTATTAATTGTCTATTAATTAAATCAATCAATCAACCAAACAATCAAGTTTCCCAATTTACACTCCACTAATGTATTTATTTGGACAGTGAAGCTAAAACATTTAATTTGGCTCTCTACTCCAGCATTTTGGATTTGAGATCAAATGTTTCATATGAGGCGACAGTAAAGAATGTCACCTTTCGTTTGAGGGGATTTTCATACATATCTGTTTTACCGTTTAGAAATGAAAACATTTTATGTATAATGAGTGAGAGAGAAAGTTATAGGCATACATATTATCCCCCCCCCCCAATACATGCAAACCTCCCATCTTACTGGTAATGGTCAGAGGTTAGCATGTTTTCGGGATACAATGTTTTTGCCTCTGTAACTTTCTCACTCATCATTATTCACGGTTTGTTCATGATTATCCGTGATCATGGTAGCATCCACATTAATGTAGAAGTGTTTAGAAACATATTATATTCTTATTTTAACAATAAAACTGACTCCAAAATGACACAATACATTATTTACCATTCATTTCTATTGGGCACAAAATAATCTGAAACACAACCTAAACAAAATGCAAATGTATCCAACAAGTTTGATGTAGTCATTGTGTGCTATGAATATGGGACCAAATACTATAAAGTAGTCAAAAATACTTTTGACTACTTTTATTGATTAGAATCTTTAGATTTTTGACCAAAAACTAAACTCTTGAGTACTTTAATACACTATAAGTACTTATGACACCTTCAAATAGGGATAGATACATAAAGTGCTTTTCATTTCTATACGGTAAAATGGATATGTATGAATTTGTATGGCTATGTAAAATAAAAAGTGACATTCTGTACTGTTGCCTCATATTAATTGTTTTATCTTAAATCCAAAATTCTGGAGTTTATAAAAGTTTTAGCCTCACTGTCCAAATAAATACAGAGTGTATGCCCTTGGCCATGAATCAGCGTTTCCCAAACTCAGTCCTGGGGACCACAAGGGGTGCACATATATATATATATTTTGCCAAATAATCAGCAGAGTACCAGGCTTTTCTTATTTTTAATCGGCTGCGTAGTGCTGGGGCAAACACCAAAATGTGCACCCCCTTTGGTGTCCCCAGGAAACGGCCATAAAGGCTATAGTTGGTTCCACATACAGTAAGGCTCATATGAGGAAAACACAGGCCCTACATGATGTAATATTGATGTGTATTAATATTATTATCAGTGGTGAAGTGGAGGGTAAACACACATAAACCCACATATTGCAGAAAAATGCATCCAAAATATAGGAAGCGTCAATTTATTCACCGCCAAGGGTGATCAGTGTTTACACACCTTTTTTTATCACTACTGTACATTGCTGATTATTACTGTATGTTTAAATAAAATATGAATGTAACAGAGCAGGTGTTTCCTGCATGGTGGTGCCGCTCTCTCTCTCTCTCCACACTGCTGCTCTTACAGCCACGGCCATCTGCTTTGAGAGAGATGGAGGGAGGAGAGAGAGAGTTGGGGAGAGATAAAGGAGAGTTAGGGGGAGAGAGAGAGAGCAAAAGAGAGAGCGAAAGAAAGCGAGGAGGAAGGGATTGTGAGAGAGAGAGAGGTGGGGAGAGAGAAATGAGAGAGAGGGCGAGAGAGAGAGAAAGGGAGGAGGAAGGGATTGTGAGAGAGAAATGGGACAGATAGATAGAGGGGGGAGGGAGAGAGAGAGAGGTGGGGAGAGAGAAATGGGAGAGAGAGAGAGGGGGAGGGAGAGAAAGAGAGGTGGGGAGAGAGAAATGGGAGAGATAGATAGAGAGAGGGGGAGGGAGAGAGAGAGAGGTGGGGAGAGAGCGATTGAAGGAGGGACACTGAGAGGGGGATAAAGAGAGAGAGAGAAAGGGAGAAAGAGAGAGAGAGAGAGAGAGAGAGAGAGAGAGAGAGAGAGAGAGAGAGAGAGAGAGCAATCAAGTAAATGAGTGTGTGAAAGTGAGACTATGCCTTTTTATTAAATGAACTATAGTGTTTAAGGTTCAGTACCTTATGTTTACCAGCACTGTATATACAGTACATTGAAGTGGAACTGACATCATTTTAGCAGCATGAAATGTTATTAAAATCTGTTCATATAAAAATATGCCATTTAGCAGACGCTTTTATCCAAAGCGACTTACATTCATGCGTGCATACATTTTTTTTTGTGAATGGGTGGTCCCGGGGATCAAACCCACTACCTTGGCGTTACAAGCGCCATGCTCTACCAGCTGAGCTACAGAGGACCCCAGGAAGAATATGACACTTTATTTATTACATTTTCTGACAAGCGAGCACTTATAAATATATATTATATTATATTATATTTACAGAGTATTCGGAAAGTATTCAGACCCCTTTCCTTTTTTTTACATTTCGTTACGTTACAGCCTTATTCTAAAATGGATTCAATCATCAACCTACACACAATACCCCATAATGACAAATCAAAGGTTTTTAGAATTATTTGCAAATGTATTAAAAAAACAAAAACAGAAATACCTTATTTACATAAGTATTCAGACCCTTTGCTACGAGACTCGAAATTGAGCTCAGGTGCGTACTGTTTCCATTGATCATCCTGGTGATGTTGTTAAAAGTTGATTGGAGTCCACCTGTGGTAAATTTGGAAAGGCACGAACCTGTCTATATAAGGTCCCACAGTTGCGAGCGCATGTCAGAGCAAAAACCAAGCCATGAGGTCGAAGGAATTTTCCTAGAGCTCCGAGACAGGATTGTGTCGAGGCGCAGATCTGAGGAAGGGTACCAAAAATGTCTGCAGCATTCAAGGTCCCCAAGAACACAGTGGCCTCCATAATTCTTAAATGGAAGAAGTTTGGAACCACCAAGACTCTTCCTAGAGCGGCCGCCTGGCCAAACTGAGCAATCGGGGGAGAAGGGGCTTGGTCAGGGAGGTGAACAAAAACCAGATGGTCACTCTGACAGAGCTCTAGAGTTCCTCTGTGGAGATGGGAGAACCTTCCAGAAGGACAACAATCTCTGCAGCCCTCCACCAATCAGGCCTTTATGGTAGAGTAGCCAGACGGAAGCCACTCCTCAGTAAAAGGCACATGACAGCCCTCTTGGAGTTTGCCAAAAGGCACCTAAAGGACTCTCAGACCGTGAAAAACAAGATTCTGAATGCCAAGCGTCACGTCTGGAGGAAACCTGGCACCATCCCTATGGTGAAGCATGGTGGTGGCAGCATCATGCTGTGGGGATGTTTTTCAGCGGCAGGGAATGGGAGACTAGTCAAGATCGAGGGAAAGATGAACGGAGCAAAGTACAGAGAGATCCTTGATGAAAACCTGCTCCAGAGCACTCAGGACCTCAGACTGGGGTGAAGGTTCACCTTCCAACAGGACAATGACCCTAAGCACACAGCCAAGACAATGCAGGAGTGGCTTCGGGACAAGCCTCTGAATGTCCTTGAGTGGCCCAGCCAGAGCCCGGACTTGAAACCGATCTAACATCTCTGGAGAGACCAGAAAATAGCTGTGCAGCGACGCTCCCCATCCAACCTGACAGAGCTTGAGAGGATCTGTAGAGAAGAATGGAGAAACTCCCCAAATACAGGAGTGCCAAGCTTGTAGCGTCATACCCAAGAAGACTCAAGGCTGTAATCGCTGCCAAAGGTGCTTCAACTAAGTACTGAGTAAAGGGTCTGAATACTTATGTAAATGTTATATTTCCGGATAAACTATTTTTTGGGGGTGCAAACAATTATAAAAACCTGTTTTTTGCTTTGTCATAATGGGGTATTGTGTGTAGATTGCTGAGGATGTTTTATTTATTTAATCAATTTTAGAATAAGGCTGTAACGTAACTGTCACGGTTTCGGCCGAGGCTGCCTCTCTTCCTTGCTCGGGCAGACTTCGGCGTTCGTCGTCTCCGGAATACTAGCTGCCACCGTTGCATGTTTCTATGTTCGTTTGCTTTTGTCTGATTGTTGTTACACCTGTTATCGTTTAGTGTAATTAGTGTCCTATAAGTTCTTGTTGTGTTTGTCTAGTGTTGTGTGTTATTGTTTTACTGTCGTGCCGGTAGGCTGTTATTCTACTGTTTGCTCGGTTGAGCTATTTCTCCATATTGTTTGGAGTGTTTTGTCGCACCTGTTAGTGCGCCCGTTATTTTCGCCTACGTGCGGAGTTTTCGCCTCAGGGCATTTGTTCGTGATTGTTTTTGTGTGCATCTACTAAAGTCTGTTGGACTAACGTTCTGCGTCCTGCGCCTGATTCCACCACCACACCCACCTACATCTACCTTGACAGAATAACACACCACAAGAATGGAATCAGCAGGAGCCGCAGCAGCACAGGCGACGCTGGAGGACCGGGTCCGCGAGCAGAATGACCAGATCCTGCGGATGGGGTCCGCACTGCAGGAGGTGATCACCACCATCCGAGGCTGGGAGACCCGAGGGACACCTCCACCACCATCCTGGTGCCCTTGAGCAAGGCACCTAACCCTAATTGCTCCTGTAAGTCGCTCTGGATAAGAGCGTCTGCTAAATGACTAAAATGTAAATGTAATCCTCCCTGCCCGCACCATCGGCAAGTCAGCCCATTCCCGCTCCGGAACCCAGAGGAGTTCGACTCTCGCTCCCGAGGGCCTACGATGGGACCGCTGCCGGGTGTCAGGGATTCCTTCTCCAGGTGGAGCTTTACCTGGCCACCGTGCACCCGGCGCCCTCGGGACACGAGAGCGTGTCCGCCCTGATCTCCTGCCTTTCCGGTAAGGCGTTGGAATGGGCCAACGCAGAGTGGAGGAGAATCGACGCTACCACCATCACCGACGACGAGTTCTCCCGCCGCTTCAGGGCGGTGTTTGACCATCCCCCGGAGGGGAAAGCGGCGGGGGAGCGTCTGTTCTGCCTCCGGCAGGGGAAGAGGAGTGCCCAGGAGTTCGCCTTAGAATTCCGTACTCTAGCGGCGGATGCAGGGTGGAATGAGCGGGCCCTCATCGATCACTACCGATGTAGTCTACGTGAGGACGTCCGTAGGGAGCTGGCCTGTAGGGACACCAGCCTCTCGTTCGCCAGTTGGTCGACATGTCCATCAGGCTGAATACCCTGCTAGCTACCCGCGGACGTCCCGAGGGGGGTCCATCCATTTCACCCTCCAGCGCCTCTGAGCCGTGCCCCATGGAGCTCGGGGGCGCTGGCGCTAGAGAGAGGAGGGGTCGGATGACGAGGGGGTCCATCTCCTGCACCAACTGTGGTCGGGGAGGACACACCGCGGCTAGGTGTTGGGGATGGCCTCCTAGGGGAGAAGACGACAGGTCCCGCACTGGGGAGTCCTTCCAGGTGAGTAGGCGCCCCACTCACCCAGAGCTCTCTGTTGCACACTTCTGTATGCCTGTGCGTTTTCCACAGGTAGCACCTCATTCCCAGCATAAGGCGCTGGTAGATTCAGGCGCAGCTGGGAATTTTGTTGATAAGAAATTTTGTTTAGCCTTAGGGATTCCCCTTCTCCCTGTTGACGTTCCCTTCCCCGTTCATGCCCTAGATAGCCGTCCGTTGGGTGCGGGCTTGATCAGGGAGGTCACGGCGCCACTTAGGATGTGTGCACAGGGGGGTCATCAGGAGATGATCCAGCTATTTCTGATCGACTCGCCTGCGTATCCGGTGGTGCTGGGCATGCCCTGGTTGAGTACCCATAACCCATCTATTTCGTGGCAGGAGAGGGCTCTGATGGAGTGGTCTGCCCAGTGTGTGGGTCGATGTTTAGGCGTTTCCGTAGGGGCTACCTCGGTGGAGAGTCCAAACCAGGTGCCCGCATTGCACGTTCCCCCTGAGTATGGGGATTTGGCTATTGTGTTCAGTAAGTCGAGGGCGACGCAGTTGCCTCCCCATAGGCAGGGAGATTGTGCGATAGACCTCCAGGCAGGAGTTGCGCTCCCACGGAGCCATGTGTATCCTCTGTCTCAGGAGGAGAAGAGAGCTATGGAGACTTATATAGACGAATCTCTGAGACAAGGATACATACGGCCCTCCACTTCCCCTGCGTCCTCGAGTTTCTTTTTTGTGAAGAAAAAGGATGGGGGGTTACGCCCGTGCATTGACTACCGTGGTCTCAATCAGATCACGGTGAAGTACAGTTATCCACTCCCGCTGATTGCGACCATGACGGAGTCATTGCACGGGGCGCGTTTCTTCACTAAATTAGATCTCAGGAGCGCGTACAACTTGGTGCGCATTAGGGGGGGCGATGAATGGAAGACAGCCTTTAGTACCACCTCGGGCCATTACGAGTATCTTGTCATGCCATACGGGTTGATGAACGCTCCTTCAGTTTTCCAATCATTCGTGGATGAGATCTTCAGGGACATGCAGGGGCAGGGGGTGGTCGTGTACATAGATGACATTCTCGTGTACTCGCCTACCCGAGTCGAGCATGTGGCCCTGGTGCGCCGAGTGTTGCGGAGGCTGTTGGAGCACGACCTGTATGTCAAGGCAGAGAAGTGTCTGTTCTTCCAGGAGTCGGTCTCCTTTTTGGGTTATCAGTTGTCTGCGTCAGGGGTGAAGATGGAGGTAGACCGGGTGTCAGCCGTGCGTAATTGGCAAACGCCAACCACTGTGAAGGAGGTGCAGCAGTTTTTGGGGTTTGCGAATTACTACCGGAGGTTTATCCGGGGTTTTGGACAGGTGGCAGCTCCCATAACGTCTCTTTTGAAGGGGGGTCCGGTGCGTCTGCAGTGGTCAGCCGAGGCGGACAGGGCGTTTGGGAGGCTGAAGGACCTGTTTACCTCGGCCCCGGTGCTGGCGCATCCGGATCCCTCTTTGCCATTTCAGGTAGAGGTGGACGCGTCAGAGGCCGGTGTAGGAGCCGTGCTTTCGCAACGGTCCGGCGCGCCACCTAAACTCCGCCCCTGTGCTTTTTATTCCAAGAAGCTCAGTCCGGCGGAGCGAAACTATGACGTAGGGGACAGGGAGCTGTTAGCCGTGGTACAGGCCCTAAAGGTGTGGAGGCACTGGCTTGAGGGGGCTCAACACCCTTTCCTCATTTTGACGGACCACCGTAACCTGGAGTACATCCGGGCAGCGAGGAGGCTGAACCCTCGCCAGGCGAGGTGGAATATGTTTTTGACCCGGTTCACGTTTAAGATCACGTACATCCCTGGGTCACAGAACGGTAAGGCAGACGCACTGTCTCGGCGGTATGACATGGAGGAGAGGTCCGTGGAGCCCACTCCCATACTGCCGGAGTCTTGTCTGGTGGCACCGGTAGTGTGGGAGGTCGATGCTGAACTCGAGCGGGCGTTACGCACCGACCCTAGTCCACCTCAATGCCCGGAGGGTCGGAGGTACGTTCCGCTCGAGGTTCGGGATCGATTGATCTATTGGGCTCACACGTCACCCTCCTCTGGACACCCTGGTATCGGCCGGACAGTGCACTGTCTTAGTGCCAAGTACTGGTGGCCCACGTTGGCGAGGGATGTGAGGGTTTATGTTTCCTCCTGCTCGGTGTGCGCCCAGTGTAAGGCGCCTAGACAACTGCCTAGGGGTAAGTTACTACCCCTGCCCGTTCCACAACGACCATGGTCTCACCTCTCGGTGGATTTCCTCACTGACCTTCCTCCTTCACAGGGGAATACCACTATACTGGTCGTTGTGGACCGGTTTTCTAAGGCCTGTCGTTTGCTCCCTATGCCGGGCCTTCCTACTGCCCTGCAAACCGCCGAAGCACTATTCACCCATGTGTTCCGGCACTACGGGGTACCCGAGGATATTGTGTCTGATCGAGGTCCCCAATTTACCTCCAGAGTCTGGAGAGCTTTTATGTAGCGGTTGGGGGTCTCGGTGAGCCTCACCTCGGGTTACCACCCGGAGAGTAATGGGCAGGTGGAACGTGTTAACCAGGATGTGGGTAGGTTTCTTAGAACATACTGCCAGGACCGGCCGGAGGAGTGGGCCAGGTACGTTCCCTGGGCCGAAATGGCCCAGAATTCCCTACGCCATTCCTCCACTAACCTAACCCCTTTCCAATGTGTGTTGGGTTACCAGCCGGTCCTGGCACCTTGGCAGCAGAGCCAGATCGAGGCTCTTGCGGTGGATGAGTGGGTGCGGTGCTTGGAGGAGACATGGAACGCTGCACACGTCCACCTGCAGCGGGCCCTCCGTCGTCATAAGGCGAGCGCCGATCTCCACCGCAGTGAGGGACCGGTGTACGCACCTGGTGATCGAGTCTGGCTCTCTACCAGAAACCTGCCCCTCCGCCTGCCCTGTCCGAAACTGGGTCGGCGGTTTGTAGGGCCATTTAAAGTCCTGAGAAGGTTGAACGAGGTGTGTTACAAATTACAACTATCTGTTGAGCATAAAAGTATTAACCCCTCGTTCCATGTTTCTCTTCTCAGGCCGGTGGTAGCTGGCCCACTCCAAGAAAGTGAGATCAGGGAGACTCCTCCGCCCCCATTGGACATCGAGGGGGCACCGGCGTACTCCGTGCGGTCCATCTTGGATTCGAGACGTCGGATGGGGGGTCTCCAATATCTAGTGGAGTGGGAGGGGTACGGCCCGGAAGAACGGTGCTGGGTGCCGAGGAGAGACATTTTGGACCCGTCTCTCCTGACGGAATTCCATCGTGGGCACCCGACGCACCCTGCTCCGCGTCCTCCTGGTCGTCCCCGAGGCCGGAGTCGGCGCACGTCTGGAGCCGCGCGTCAAGGGGGGGGTACTGTCACGGTTTCGGCCGAGGCTGCCTCTCTTCCTTGCTCGGGCAGGCTTCGGCGTTCGTCGTCTCCGGAATACTAGCTGCCACCGTTGCATGTTTCTGTGTTCGTTTGCTTTTGTCTGATTGTTGTTACACCTGTTATCGTTTAGTGTAATTAGTGTCCTATAAGTTCTCGTTGTGTTTGTCTAGTGTTGTGTGTTATTGTTTTACTGTCGTGCCGGTAGGCTGTTATTCTACTGTTTGCTCGGTTGAGCTATTTCTCCATATTGTTTGGAGTGTTTTGTCGCACCTGTTAGTGCGCCCGTTATTTTCGCCTACGTGCTGAGTTTTCGCCTCAGGGCATTTGTTCGTGATTGTTTTTGTGTGCATCTACTAAAGTCAGTTGGACTAACGTTCTGCGTCCTGCGCCTGATTCCACCACCACACCCACCTACATCTACCTTGACAGTAACAAAATGTGGAAAAGGTCAAGAGGTCTGAGTACTTTCCGAAGGCACTGTATGTAAATACCACAGGAGTCATTTTACATTTGGGAACTTTACTGTGCTATTGGTCAAACAACCATATAAAAAGGTAGGCTATCTTTCCCTATATACACATCAACAACAACAATATCAACAACTAATGCTAGCCAGAACAAGATGAGATCAAATCTAACAAAGGAACATTAGATAAACCCTCCCAAACCAGTTCAGCTAGTTGGCCATCAAAATTGCACTGATAAACGATGGGAAATTGTAGCCTCCTCGTCCTTCTGCAGCTTGTCTGCCAATACATGGTTGTCCCAACCAAGCACCCAAGATAACTGGCTAAAGTTGGCTAGCTTGATAGCTAGTTACTTCCAGACACAAATGAGAGAACACCTCACTCTGACCATTTTACTGGTTAGGCTGGTTATATGTTATCTTTCTTGAAATATTTTTTATTTTTTTGGCCTCCGTTTCCTGACACCGGTCATATTCAGCAGGTTTTGCACGTTGGTAAATTCATCAGTTGTTCTACACTATGGCACACTTAGACGATTGCGCAGTGGTCTAAGGCACTGCATCGCAGTGCTAGCTGTGCCACTGGAGATCCTGGTTCGAATCCAGGCTCTGTCGTAGCCGGCCGGGACCGGGAGACCCATGGGGTGGCGCACAATTGGCCCAGTGTCGTCCAGGGTATGGGAGGGAATGGCCGGCAGAGATGTAGCTCAGTTGGTAGAGCATGGCGTTTGCAAGGCCAGGGTTGTGGGTTCGATTCCCACGGGGGGCCAGTATAAAATAAAATAAAAATAATAATAATGTATACACTAACTGTAAGTCGCTCTGGATAAGAGCGTCTGCTAAATGACTAAAATGTAAATGTAATATTGATGTGCTGTACCTTAACAGACTATTGTAATATTGATGTACTGTACCTTAACAGACTATTGTAATATTGATGTACTGTACATTAAGAGATTATTGTAATATTGATGTGCTGTACATTAAGAGACTATTGTAATATTGATGTACTGTACATTAAAAGACTATTGTAATATTGATGTACTGTACATTAAGAGACTATTGTAATATTGATGTACTGTACATTAACATACTATTGTAATATTGATGTACTGTACATTAACATACTATTGTAATATTGATGTACTGTACATTAAGGGACTATTGTAATATTGATGTACTGTACATTAACATACTATTGTAATATTGATGTACTGTACATTAACATACTATTGTAATATTGATGTACTGTACATTAACAGACTATTGTAATATTGATGTACTGTACATGAACAGACTATTGTAATATTGATGTACTGTACATTAACAGACTATTGTAGTATTGATGTTCTGTCCATTAAGACACTATTGTAATATTGATGTATTGTACATTAAGAGACTATTGTAATATTGATGCACTCTACATTAAGAGCCTATTGTAATATTGATGTACTGTACATTAACAGACTATTGTAATATTGATGTACTGTATATTAACAGACTATTGTAATATTGATGTACTGTACATTAACAGACTATTGTCATATTGATGTACTGTACATTAACAGACTATTGTAATATTGATGTACTGTACATTAACAGACTATTGTAATATTGATGTCTGTACATTAACAGACTATTGTAATATTGATGTACTGTACATTAAGAGACTATTGTAATATTGATGTACTGTACATTAACAGACTATTGTAATATTGATGTACTGTAAATTAAGAGACTATTGTAATATTGATGTACTGTACATTAACAGACTATTGTAATATTGATGTACTGTACATTAACATACTATTGTAATATTGATGTACTGTACACTAAGAGACTATTGTAATATTGATGTACTGTACATTAACAGACTATTGTAATATTGATGTACTGTACATTAACAGACTATTGTAATATTGATGTACTGTACATTAACATACTATTGTAATATTGATGTACTGTACATTAACAGACTATTGTAATATTGATGTACTGTACATTAACAGACTATTGTAATATTGATGTACTGTACATGAACAGACTATTGTAATATTGATGTACTGTACATTAACAGACTATTGTAGTATTGATGTTCTGTACATTAAGACACTATTGTAATATTGATGTATTGTACATTAAGAGACTATTGTAATATTGATGTTTATAAAGTTGGCTAGCTTGATAGCTAGTTACTTCCAGACACAAATGAGAGAACACCTCACTCTGACCATTTTACTGGTTAGGCTGGTTACATGTTATCTTGAAATATTCTTTTTTTTTTGGCCTCCGTTTCCTGACACCGGTCATATTCAGCAGGTTTTGCACGTTGGTAAATTCATCAGTTGTTCTACACTATGGCACACTTAGACGATTGCGCAGTGGTCTAAGGCACTGCATCGCAGTGCTAGCTGTGCCACTAGAGATCCTGGTTCGAATCCAGGCTCTGTCGTAGCCGGCCGCGACCGGGAGACCCATGGGGCGGCGCACAATTGGCCCAGTGTCGTCCAGGGTATGGGAGGGAATGGCCGGCAGAGATGTAGCTCAGTTGGTAGAGCATGGCGTTTGCAACGCCAGGGTTGTGGGTTCGATTCCCACGGGGGGCCAGTATAAAATAAAATAAAAATAATAATAATGTATACACTAACTGTAAGTCGCTCTGGATAAGAGCGTCTGCTAAATGACTAAAATGTAAATGTAATATTGATGTGCTGTACCTTAACAGACTATTGTAATATTGATGTACTGTACATTAAGAGATTATTGTAATATTGATGTGCTGTACATTAAGAGACTATTGTAATATTGATGTACTGTACATTAAAATACTATTGTAATATTGATGTACTGTACATTAAGAGACTATTGTAATATTGATGTACTGTACATTAACAAACTATTGTAATATTGATGTACTGTACATTAAGGGACTATTGTTATATTGATGTACTGTACATTAACATACTATTGTAATGTTGATGTACTGTACATTAACAGACTATTGTAATATTGATGTACTGTACATTAACAGACTATTGTAATATTGATGTACTGTACATGAACAGATTATTGTAATATTGATGTACTGTACATTAACAGACTATTGTAGTATTGATGTTCTGTACATTAAGACACTATTGTAATATTGATGTATTTTACATTAAGAGACTATTGTAATATTGATGCACTCTACATTAAGAGCCAATTGTAATATTGATGTACTGTACATTAACAGACTATTGTAATATTGATGTACTGTACATTAAGGGACTATTGTAATATTGATGTACTGTACATTAACAGACTATTGTAATATTGATGTACTGTACATTAAGAGATTATTGTAATATTGATGTGCTGTACATTAAGAGACTATTGTAATATTGATGTACTGTACATTAAAATACTATTGTAATATTGATGTACTGTACATTAAGAGACTATTGTAATATTGATGTACTGTACATTAACAAACTATTGTAATATTGATGTACTGTACATTAAGGGACTATTGTAATATTGATGTACTGTACATTAACATACTATTGTAATATTGATGTACTGTACATTAACAGACTATTGTAATATTGATGTACTGTACATTAACAGACTATTGTAATATTGATGTACTGTACATGAACAGACTATTGTAATATTGATGTACTGTACATGAACAGACTATTGTAGTATTGATGTTCTGTACATTAAGACACTATTGTAATATTGATGTATTTTACATTAAGAGACTATTGTAATATTGATGCACTCTACGTTAAGAGCCTATTGTAATATTGATGTACTGTACATTAACAGACTATTGTAATATTGATGTACTGTACATTAAGGGACTATTGTAATATTGATGTACTGTACATTAACAGACTATTGTAATATTGATGTACTGTACATTAACAGACTATTGTAATATTGATGTACTGTACATTAACAGACTATTGTAATATTGATGTACTGTACATTAACAGACTATTGTAATATTGATGTCTGTACATTAACAGACTATTGTAATATTGATGTACTGTACATTAAGAGACTATTGTAATATTGATGTACTGTACATTAACAGACTATTGTAATATTGATGTACTGTACATTAAGAGACTATTGTAATATTGATGTACTGTACATTAACAGACTATTGTAATATTGATGTACTGTACATAAACAGACTATTGTAATATTGATGTACTGTACATTAACATACTATTGTAATATTGATGTACTGTACATTAACAGACTATTGTAATATTGATGTACTGTACATTAAGAGATTATTGCAATATTGATGTGCTGTACATTAAGAGACTATTGTAATATTGATGTACTGTACATTAAAATACTATTGTAATATTGATGTACTGTACATTAAGAGACTATTGTAATATTGATGTACTGTACATTAACAAACTATTGTAATATTGATGTACTGTACATTAAGGGACTATTGTAATATTGATGTACTGTACATTAACAGACTATTGTAATATTGATGTACTGTACATGAACAGACTATTGTAATATTGATGTACTGTACATTAACAGACTATTGTAGTATTGATGTTCTGTACATTAAGACACTATTGTAATATTGATGTATTTTACATTAAGAGACTATTGTAATATTGATGCACTCTACATTAAGAGCCTATTGTAATATTGATGTACTGTACATTAACAGACTATTGTAATATTGATGTATTGTACATTAAGGGACTATTGTAATATTGATGTACTGTACATTAACATACTATTGTAATATTGATGTACTGTACATTAACATACTATTGTAATATTGATGTACTGTACATTAACAGACTATTGTAATATTGATGTACTGTACATGAACAGACTATTGTAATATTGATGTACTGTACATTAACAGACTATTGTAGTATTGATGTTCTGTACATTAACATACTATTGTAATATTGATGTACTGTACATTAACAGACTATTGTAATATTGATGTACTGTACATTAACAGACTATTGTAATATTGATGTACTGTACATGAACAGACTATTGTAATATTGATGTACTGTACATTAACAGACTATTGTAGTATTGATGTTCTGTACATTAAGACACTATTGTAATATTGATGTACTGTACATTAACAGACTATTGTAATATTGATGTACTGTACATGAACAGACTATTGTAATATTGATGTACTGTACATTAACAGACTATTGTAGTATTGATGTTCTGTACATTAAGACACTATTGTAATATTGATGCATTGTACATTAACAGACTATTGTAATATTGATGTACTGTAAATTAAGAGACTATTGTAATATTGATGTACTGTACATTAACAGACTATTGTAATATTGATGTACTGTACATTAACAGACTATTGTAATATTGATGTCTGTACATTAACAGACTATTGTAATATTGATGTACTGTACATTAACAGACTATTGTAATATTGATGGACTGTACATTAACAGACTATTGTAATATTGATGTACTGTACATTAACAGACTATTGTAATATTGATGGTGTTGCATGTTAACTGTTATCATCTGGACATTTGCCTGGAAGACAACTTACACAATGAAGAGAGTATTTGTGTGTGTGTGTGTGTGTGTGTGTGTGTGTATCCCTCTGGACTTGCCACGGCTGACATCCAAATCCTTCAAATGATACGCTCACGCAAATCATTTTTTCAAAACAAAGTTCAGTATTTATTCTTTATATTTTGTTGCATCTTCTCTTCCACAATGAAAAAGATGACAGCAAAAGACAACTCAATCTCCTCACACAGTCAAGTAGATAACAAAATATTGTTTTCTCACACATACACTCACTCTCACACTTGGTCAAGCAGACCGGTTTAATTTACAGTACAGTCATTGGGTAAAATGGTATGACTGGGGCTTTGGTCGTCTGAAAGTGACCTGATTGTCATGGCCACAGAAGAGCACCGAGGCCCAGTTTGACCTCACCCTAATGGCTGACATATATGGACACAGTGTTACTACAGCATAACAGAACAGAACACAAACCAATCCCTGGACTCTCTTATTAGTGAACAGCGTATTGTTGAGTCCATAGAATCCTATTTCTATGGTTGACTCACATGTATTGAAAGGCTGTGTCTCAAGGGGCACCCTACTCTCAATTTAGTGCTCTACTTTTGACCGGGGTCCATGCATATGGGATAGGGTGCCATTTGGGACGCAGACAAACATCTCCAACCGAACAACATAGATAAGTAATGCTTTTCTTTAAAAGCTAGGTGATTTCATAAAGCACAATCTATTTAACTACTGTAACATAAATAGATTGGAAGAAGGACATTACATGGAGCTGCAAGACTCTCTCTCTCTCTCTCTCTCTGTCTGTCTCTCTCTCTCTCTCTCTCTCTCTCTCTCTCTCTCTCTCTCTCTCTCTCTCTCTCTCTCTGTCTGTCTCTTTCTCCTCCTTTATTCTGCTCTCTCTCTCTCCAGAGGGATGGAGGGAGGGGGGTGAGTGCTTTACAGAAACAGGTGACCAGTAGGATAAAGAAAGGAAGAGAGAGACAGGGAGAGAGAGGGAGGAGGAAGGAGGGAGGGAAGATACGTCAGCACGCCTACCCACCCTCCTACTAAGCCTTGTAGAAACTCAGACAAAATGAGTTGGAAGAGAGGAGGGAGGGAGAGAAAGAGAGGGAGGGGTGGAGGCTGCTGAAAGACAGAGGATGAGGAGAGGAAGTCTGTTTTTGGTCACCTCCTCAGAGCTCCTTTCTCTGACGTCGCTTCAGCTGTCCGCCAAACAGATTCCAGTCTCTCTTTTTAACTGTCTTCCTGTCGATGACTGGTCGCCAAGGCATGAGTAGGTCAGTCAGTCAGTCAGTCAGTCAGTCATTCTGTCTCTGTCAGCAACTAAAGGAATTCTGTCTCTCTGTGAGTCAGCAAAGTCTGTGAGTAACAATTTGGTCCCTCTGTTGTTCTGTCCGTTTGTTGATCAATCTCAGTGCAGTCACAATGTAACTCTCCTTGTCTCTCTCTGCTGGAGAACTGCCAGGCTTTTCCATCCATTTATTCTGTGCCAAGATCTCTAATCCCAGTAGTCCAGAACAGTCCTATTGGAATAATAGGGCCAGTCAGTCACTAGTCAGTTTTATTGGTCCAGTCAAGTCCAGGCCAGGCCAGTCCAGGCCAGTCATCACATGTGCCATTCTGTGTCTCTTTCAGTTCCAGTTCTAGATCTCTTCTTAGGTTCTATTCAGATCAGTTTCTGATTGATTCTTCTGAGTTGAACTAAATTGATTACTAGACTGGAGATGTTGGGGTGGGTATGGTAGACAGTATTGGGGTGCTGGGTTGAACAAATATGTTTTTTTGTTTACTGATCATCTAGCTAAGTTGTTTGGCTAAATGACTGACTAGCAGTCCTTGGCTCCATCTGAAATGACACCCTATTCTCTATGGAGTGCAGTGTCAAAAGTAGTGCACTACTTTCACCTTCCAAAGAAGTGTGAATATTCCAAGAGAGAGTACAAATAACTTAAAGAGATCAAGTATTGACCAAGTAAAATCTGTTTGAAATACAACAACTGCTGCCCCCAAAGAAAAGTCTCACAAACGTTATTCAGAATCACAATAGCTCTTTTTATCTCTCAAACTGGTAATTCACTGGTCACGTCACGCATTCAGTCAATGACATCACAAACAAACAGTGATAGCTAATCAGAACAGAAACTGATACTGCCAGACAGGAAGCATCCTTTCCCTGTGGCTTCTATGGTGATGATGTCATATTTACAGGACATGAAGTCATACAAAGACTGAACCTGAATACCTGAGGTGATTGCTTGTCTCTCCTATTCAGTGTCTCATGGTCAAGGGCCAGCACTGTCGCTTTCTCTAGCTCGCTCTCTCTTTATTTCATTCTTTCTTTCACCGTGTCTCACATTCCATTGCTTTATTTATATTCCCTGCCCTGTCCTTGCTCCCTCTCTTCCGTTCTCTTTATTATTGAGAATCTCAACAACCCTCTCTCCCACGCTTCTCTACCTCTCTCTCTGTCCTCTAGCTTCTCTACCTCTCTCTCTGTCCTCTAGCTTCTCTACCTCTCTCTCTGTCCTCTAGCTTCTCTACCTCTCTCTCTGTCCTCTAGCTTCTCTACCTCTCTCTCTGTCCTCTAGCTTCTCTACCTCTCTCTCTGTCCTCTAGCTTCTCTACCTCTCTCTCTGTCCTCTAGCTTCTCTACCTCTCTCTCTGTCCTCTAGCTTCTCTACCTCTCTCTCTGTCCTCTAGCTTCTCTACCTCTCTCTCTGTCCTCTAGCTTCTCTACCTCTCTCTCTGTCCTCTAGCTTCTCTACCTCTCTCTCTGTCCTCTAGCTTCTCTACCTCTCTCTCTGTCCTCTAGCTTCTCTACCTCTCTCTCTGTCCTCTAGCTTCTCTACCTCTCTCTCTGTCCTCTAGCTTCTCTACCTCTCTCTCTGTCCTCTAGCTTCTTCCTTTGGTAACTCACCACACTCTCTGTCTCTCTGTCTCTCTACCTTTACGTATCTCTCTACATATCCTCTCTCTATCTTTACATATCTCTCTACATATCCTCTCTCTCTATCTTTCTGTCTCTCTACCTTTACATTTCTCTCTACATATCTTCTCTCACCTTCTCGTATGCTGGTGACTGCCTCTCTTTCATTCTTTCATCCCTTCTTTCTCTCTCTCCTTAGCTATTTTTCTGTAAACAATCCATTATAAAGTAGGCATCGTGGTAGACAACAAATAAGACGGATATCCCAACTGCTCTGCACCCTCAAGTACACCAACCTATTTACAGTATAACTGTCAGAGTTAGTACAACAGTAGTGGCAGGAATGTAGTAACTGTCATAACTGTAATCATAGCACTCGTAGTAGCAGAAGCAGTCGTAATAGTAGAAATAGTAGTAGTAGTAACATGTATATAATAGTCGTAGCACTTGTAGTTCTAATATTCCTCAAAGTGACAACAGTTACAGCATTCGCAACAGTAAGTAGCGCTGGTATTAGCTGTAGAGCGTTACAGGTGTCCGCTGACCCCTGATTGCAGGCGTCGTCACGGCAACCAACACACCAGACAGGCGAGGTGCACCTGTTCTAGTAACAGCCTTGGTTGTCTACTGTACTGTACTGTATTATACTATGTACAATATTGTACTGTGTACTGTCAGCCATTGTTGTTTAGCCCTGCATTAAGTTAGAAGTCACAATCTAACCCCCCCCCCTTTGTATCCCCTGCTGTCCTGTACTACTGATAGAGATAGACATTATCCAGTAGGACATCAGAGGGTTAACTAGGGAGGTACAGAGTCTTTAACAAGGGGTTCCCCCATGCCCTGAGAGGGGCCGGGCGAAGAGAGGAATGGGGGTGGGTACTTAAAGTCTGATTCAGCCAAATATGAGGTGTAGATTGATGGAGACGGCGAGTAGCGAGAGGGCGAGGAGGAGTGAGAGAGAGGGGGATGAGGTGGAGGAGGAGTTGGGAGGGAGGCCATCGAAGTCGGGCGGACACTCGAGCTCGAAGCATCGCAGCGTGGTGCCGGCGTCCTCGTTCCCGTAGTTCGCCCAGTACTCGTCGGCGTCGAGTTTGGGTAGCGCTGCCTCTTCCTCGCCGAGCTCGTACTTGACATTGGTGGAGGTCACGATGGGTGGGTTGTTCTTTCCTTGGGGGAACGGGAAGGCCTTGATGGTCTCGGAGCTCTTCTCGAACACTGCCTTGGTCTGGGACTGGGGCTTGTGCTTGGAGAACCACCATCTTGTCTTGGTGCTGAAGGTCCTCGTGGTGGAGCCGGCCAGGGTGCCGGGGTCGGGGAGAGGGCAGAGGGCGAAGTCCATCTCACGGAGGAAGCGAAGGTCCATCCCGCGGCGGGGGGAAGGGGAGGCACACAACAGCTCGGACGATGAGACGCGGGCGCCACGGAACCACTCCCACAGGGGGAGGGCCTCGCAGCCACAGGACCAGGGGTTCCCATTGAGACGGAGGAACTCGATGCCCTGGGTGTCACGAAGTGCCTGCCCGGGGAGCTCAGCCAATGAGTTGTTGAACAGGAAGAGCATGGTGAGGCGTCCGAGGTCGCGGAACGCCCGGCGGTTAACCTGGCGCACACGGTTGTCGTGGAGAAGAAGGCGGTCCAGGTTGACCAGGCCACGGAACACGTTCTCGGACAGAGTGCGGATACGGTTGCCATGCAGGAAGAGCTGGCTCAGGTTGATGAGGTCAGAGAAGAGGTCATCCTGGAGGAAGTGGAGCTGGTTCTCCTACAAGGAGGAAACAGGAAGAGGAAGTGGTCAGGTGGGGTCAGGTGATAATGGGCTACATCTCAGTAGTGGTGAGGTGATAAACATTACACCTTCCACTGAAAGGGCATCTCATAACTATCACTGATGCAGCATGATTTGTATCATGATACAACATGGTGTAATTGTGATTGTGATGATATAAAATGATGTAATTTTCACAGTCCTATGAGAATTCCCTGTAGTGTGTGTGTATGTGTGTGCGTGTGTGCCTGTGTGCGTTAATAAATCTGTACTGCCCCTACCTGCAGGTAGAGGAACTGCAGGCTGTAGAGCTTGTGGAACAGGTCATGGGGCAGGGCGGTAAGCTTGCAGCGGTGCATGTGGAGACTCTGGAGTTTCTCCAGGCCCCTGAAGGCCCCTCCTTCCAGCCTGCGCAAGTGAGAGTTGTCCCCCAGGTCCAGCTCCTCTAGGTCCCTCAGCTCACTGAAGGAGCCAGCCTCAATCCACGTGATGTTGTTCGAGAAAAGCCACAGGACCTATAGGGGAGAGGGAGGGAGGGTAGGAGTGAGAGTGTGAATATCAATATGTATTCTAGGGTCAGGTATTATTCTATGGTAATATTGTAGGTAAGGCAATGCACTCAAACTCAAAAAGAAAAAAAATATTGAGTGCAAAGAGAGAGAGAGAGAGAGAGAGAGAGAGAGAGAGAGAGAGGTCAAAATAAGCACACACAATGTCTCATTTAAACACTCTATAGTCTCTTACCTGAGTCCCGAAGCCGAAAGAGCCGACTCTGAGCTCCGTGATTCGGTTGTTCTGTAGGAACACGCGCTGCGAGTCGTAGGGCACGCCCACGGGCACGGAGGTGAAGTTCTGCGCCTGGCAGCTCACGGTCATGGGAGTCGGGTAGCACACGCACAGATGCGGGCACGCCGCCGACGGACCGGGCTTGCCTAGGACCAGCCACACCACCAGCCACAGGGAGAGGCCGCCTGGGAGAGAGAGGAAAGCGGGGAGAAGTGAGTCTAGATGCGGGGTCGGGAAGGCGAAGCTAGCGGGAGCTGTCTGGTAGATGTGGTTCTGAAACTGTTTGCTGGCGGCCCGGATGGCAAACTGCTGCTGGAAATGTGGCAGTTGAATCTCAATACAGCTGATCACAGTCAAAACTCAGATCACAATCAAAGCGTTGCTTATGTACCAAATCAATACATTTCTTTTTTGGATGCAGCAATAGCTTTTTCTCCCCAACATCAGTTTAAATTGTCAGGTTTGAATGCGGAGAAATTACGAAAAGTTAGCTGGAGCTGTCCAGTAACAAGGGTGCTGAAACTGTTGACGCAGACACTCAATTGCCGCAATAAACCACATTGCTACCTTCAGTTGATGCTAAATACTTTATGTAAAGCCTTTGTCTAATCTGAATACCTCAAATGTATCATTTTGAGATTGTTGGAAATATTCGCAAAATATCATATTGATGGAATGAGATTGCAATTTGAATACTGATTAAATAATTAACTCTCAATTTAGACAATATAAAGCTCTGTTAATTCTTAATCAGTAAAGATTATAGCATCAAGAGCTCATATGATGACAGAGATGACGTATGATCACTTTAGAAGGCGTGATTGAGTAACCAAGTCTGTGCGTAAAACTGCGTTTCTCTCTTTGCCTGCGTAAGACATTACGCACAGCAGTATCTCAAAGTAAACCCAAGCAAATCGTATCTAAAACTTTTACAAACATATGACAAGTCTAAGATAAGTTCCATATCTTACACTGGCGATATCTATCTATTGAATAGTTGCAAAGTAGGCCTACATCATAAAGTAAAATCAAAGTACAATCATAACAAAATTGCAAGTGTAAAATGTCCCATACTAAATCTATTTTACAAACGTATTGGAATTACAATCCATGTTCATAGAAAAAATAAGCTATTACTGTCTCTAACATGGCTGCAAAGCACACATTTTGTTTTGATATTATCTGTGAATCATGCATTCCATTGCTAACTGGGTGAATGATTCCCAAACTATCAAATAAGATACTTTCTCAAAATCATAGTAGCCTAACTAATGCACAACGCCTCTTACACTATTACATCATCAGACAAGTAGAATATAACGGGAAACCGTTAGAAAAGTGGTAGAAATAGGTCAAGTGGAGGAATGAGTCTCAAAACTATTAAGTAAGATACTTTCCAAAAGTCATAGTAACTAATGCACAACAGTATAAACCAATAGATGGTGGTAAGAAAAGCCGTATAAACTTACTTTTGCAGTTGCGCATGAATGAGCATCGTCTGCTCCGAGCGGTTGTAGGGGTGTCCATTTCAAACCAAAGCCGAAAGCGAGTTAGCCTGAGAGGGTGAAATACTGCCTGCTATCTCCGCTGACTGGTGCTCTGGACGATTGGTTCCCGATTCGGAGCGACTGAGAGAGTACCGAATGTTGGGTCCCGGTGTCCCATTTATACTCGAGAATCCCGTTAGCGCCTACGGTTGTGGGCACCACGGAATCCCCTACGTCACGGCCAGGTCATGATCGAAGGGGGGGGGGGGGGGGAATTGAGGGAAGAAGAAAAAAACGGAAAGAGGAGGGCCGTGCACCGTGCGTCGGACATCGGGCGGGTGGGTGACGAGAGGATTCTTGGAGAGAGCGCGCGCGCAACCGCAGATAGCCTAGACAGCGCTCCAAGATAGAGAAGGAGGAGATTCAGACAGACTCACGCGGAAGGGAGGGATGATGTGAGTGAGTGAGAGGAAGGGAGGGAGGTATGGAGGCACGGTGCCCGGTAATGACTGCGCTTTGTGGAGGAGCGGAGGACGGGTAGAGAGAGCAGCACGAGGTTCGCATCCTGGCTCGCGATCAGAAGCAGCTATGGTCTGTTTCCGGGCGGCACCGGCACGCCTCAGAGAGAGGGGTAATAGAGAGATGAATGGATATGGAGAGAAGAGAAGGAAGAGAGAGGAAAGGAGATCAGTGGAAAGGGGGGGGGGGCATTTACATACTGCCAAAGGGAGGTTGTCACACAGACATTTATGAATTAATAATTCTACTTCGCCTATTAGGGGAGTGGAGACCTAGTAAATAAAACCCACGGGACAAGGGCGCACAGCACACTCAACTGGCTAAAGTTGGCTAGCTTGATAGCTAGTTACTTCCAGACACAAATGAGAGAACACCTCACTCTGACCATTTTACTGGTTAGGCTGTTTACATGTTATCTTTCTTGAAATATTCTTTTTTTTTTGGCCTCCGTTTCCTGACACCGGTCATATTCAGCAGGTTTTGCACGTTTGTAAATTCATCAGTTGTTCTACACTCTGGCACACTTAGACGAGAGTGCTGTGAAATCGGAGTAGATAGCCAGAGTGAATTTGCGACCGCAAGAGATATGCTAACTGGATAACAGTCGTTCAAGTTCAGCATAGCTAGCTAACTAACAAAGCGATTCACATTTCTTGCTAGCTAAACAAATGACACATGCATCTCTAGCTGGGAAAAAGTCAGTCACTAGCTATCTAGCTAATGTTAGGCTCCGTGTTTTTAGCTTGCTATATAAATAGCTACGCTAGCTTTTTAGCCACGTTATGACTGACTTGTGATCATTGCCCTTGCTAGTTTGATTGTATTGACATTTCCAGCCTTAGTTACATTTGTCAGTTTTTGTCCAGAATATTGAGTCATTGAAACTGAAACAGTGCAGCAAACAATGTACCAGGCAGGCCAGCTGTGATTTACAACCTGTTAGCAATATGGTCCTCTGTAGCTCAGCTGGTAGAGCACGGCGCTTGTAACGCCAAGGTAGTGGGTTCGATCCCCGGGACCACCCATACACAAAAAAAATGTATGCACGCATGACTGTAAGTCGCTTTGGATAAAAGCGTCTGCTAAATGGCATATTATATTATATTATTATATTTATATTTTTTGGACTACCAAGAAATGTATTGGTCAATTACAGTGGGGGAAAAAAGTATTTAGTCAGCCACCAATTGTGCAAGTTCTCCCACTTAAAAAGATGAGAGAGGCCTGTGATTTTCATCATAGGTACACGTCAACTATGACAGACAAAATGAGAAAAAATAATCCAGAAAATCACATTGTAGGATTTTTAATGAATTTATTTGCAAATGATGGTGGAAAATAAGTATTTGGTCAATAACAAAAGTTTCTCAATACTTTGTTATATACCCTTTGTTGGCAAAGACACAGGTCAAACGTTTTCTGTAAGTCTTCACAAGGTTTTCACACACTGTTGCTGGTTTTTTGGCCCATTCCTCCATGCAGATCTCCTCTAGAGCAGTGATGTTTTGGGGCTGTCACTGGGCAACACAGACTTTCAACTCCCTCCAAAGATGTTCTATGGGGTTGAGATCTGGAGACTGGCTAGGCCACTCCAGGACCTTGAAATGATTCTTACGAAGCCACTCCTTCGTTGCCCGGGCGGTGTGTTTGGGATCATTGTCATGCTGAAAGACCCAGCCACGTTTCATCTTCAATGCCCTTGCTGATGGAAGGAGGTTTTCACTCAAAATCTCACGATACATGGCCCCATTCATTCTTTCCTTTACACGGATCAGTCGTCCTGGTCTCTTTGCAGAAAAACAGCCCCAAAGCATGATGTTTCCACCCCCATGCTTCACAGTAGGTATGGTGTTCTTTGGATGCAACTCAGCATTCTTTGTCCTCCAAACACGACGAGTTGAGTTTTTACCAAAAAGTTATATTTTGGTTTCATCTGACCATATGACATTCTCCCAATCCTCTTCTGGATCATCCAAATGCACTCTAGCAAACTTCAGACGGGCCTGGACATGTACTGGCTTAAGCAGGGGGACACGTCTTGCACTGCAGGATTTGAGTCCCTGGCGGCGTAGTGTGTTACTGATGGTAGGCTTTGTTACTTTGGTCCCAGCTCTCTGCAGGTCATCCACTAGGTCCCCCCGTGTGGTTCAGGGATTTTTGCTCACCGTTCTTGTGATCATTTTGACCCCACGGGGTGAGATCTTGCGTGGAGCCCCAGATCAAGGGAGATTATCAGTGGTCTTGTATGTCTTCCATTTCCTAATAATTGCTCCCACAGTTGATTTCTTCAAACCAAGCTGCTTACCTATTGCAGATTCAGTCTTCCCAGCCTGGTGCAGGTCTACAATTTTGTTTCTGGTGTCCTTTGACAGCTCTTTGGTCTTGGCCATAGTGGAGTTTGGAGTGTGACTGTTTGAGGTTGTGGACAGGTGTCTTTTATACTGATAACAAGTTCAAACAGGTGCCATTAATACAGGTAACGAGTGGAGGACAGAGGAGCCTCTTAAAGAAGTTGTTACAGGTCTGTGAGAGCCAGAAATCTTGCTTGTTTGTAGGTGACCAAATACTTATTTTCCACCATAATTAGCAAATAAATTCATTAAAAATCCTACAATGTGATTTTCTGGAAATTTTTTCCTCAATTTGTCTGTCATAGTTGACGTGTACCTATGATGAAAATTACAGGCCTCTCTCATCTTTTTAAGTGGGAGAACTTGCACAATTGGTGGCTGACTAAATACTTTTTTTTCCCCACTGTATATGAATCATGCATTGAACTGTATCCATCTATTGTGCCAACAATGCCTTTGTGTACCTCATGGAATGCTTAGTCAAATAGAACCAATTTCTAAAACTTCTCATAAAGTTGGTTTTGAAACATGAACTGGGAATTTGGTATTTTGGGCTGATATGATTGTCTGTTTGTTTCATATCTGCAAAGTAGTTAAAACACTGTCAGTTCACATTAACAAACTATTGTAATATTGATGTACTGTACATTAACAGACTATTGTAATATTGATGTACTGTACATTAAGAGACTATTGTAATATTGATGTACTGTACATTAAGAGAATATTGTAATATTGATGTGCTGTACATTAACAGACTATTGTAATATTGATGTACTGTACATTAAGAGACTATTGTAATATTGATGTGCTGTACATTAACAGACTATTGTAATATTGATGTACTGTACATTAAGAGCCTATTGTAATATTGATGTACTGTACATTAAGAGACTATTGTAATATTGATGATGTGCTGTACATTAAGAGCCTATTGTAATATTGATGTACTGTACATTAAGAGACTATTGTAATATTGATGTACTGTACATTAAGAGACTATTGTAATACTGATGTACTGTACATTAAGAGACTATTGTAATATTGATGTACTGTACATTAAGAGACTATTGTGCAGTGGTCTAAGGCACTGCATCGCAGTGCTAGCTGTGCCACTAGAGATCCTGGTTCGAATCCAGGCTCTGTCGTAGCCGGCCGCGACCGGGAGACCCATGGGGCGGCGCACAATTTTCCCAGCGTCGTCCAGGGTATGGGAGGGAATGACCGGCAGGGATGTAGCTCAGTTGGTAGAGCATGGCGTTTGCAACACCAGGGTTGTGGGTTCGATTCCCACGGGGGGCCAGTATAAAATAAAATAAAAATAATAATAATGTATGCACTAACTGTAAGTCGCTCTGGATAAGAGCGTCTGCTAAATGACTAAAATGTAAATGTAATATTGATGTACTGTACATTAACAGACTATTGTAATATTGATGTACTGTACATTAACAGACTATTGTAATATTGATGTACTGTACATTAAGAGAATATTGTAATATTGATCTTACTGTACATTAACAGACTATTGTAATATTGATGTACTGTACATTAACAGACTATTGTAATATTGATGTGCTGTACATTAAGAGACTATTGTAATATTGATGTACTGTGCATGAACAGACAATTGTAATATTGATGTACATTACATTAACAGACTATTGTAATATTGATGTACTGTACATTAACAGACTATTGTAATATTGATGTACTGTACATTAACAGACTATTGTAATATTTATGTACTGTACATTAACAGACTATTGTAATATTGATGTGCTGTACATTAAGAGACTATTGTAATATTGATGTACTGTACATTAAGAGCCTATTGTAATATTGATGTACTGTACATTAACAAACTATTGTAATACTGATGTACTGTACATTAAGAGACTATTGTGCAGTGGTCTAAGTCACTGCATCGCAGTGCTAGCTGTGCCACTAGAGATCCTGGTTCGAATCCAGGCTCTGTCGTAGCCGGCCGCGACCGGGAGACCCATGGGGCGGCGCACAATTTTCCCAGCGTCGTCCAGGGTATGGGAGGGAATGGCCGGCAGGGATGTAGCTCAGTTGGTAGAGCATGGCGTTTGCAACGCCAGGGTTGTGGGTTCGATTCCCACGGGGGGCCAGTATAAAATAAAATAAAAATAATAATAATGTATGCACTAACTGTAAGTCGCTCTGGATAAGAGCGTCTGCTAAATGACTAAAATGTAAACGTAATATTGATGTACTGTACATTAATAGACTATTGTAATATTGATGTACTGTACATTAAGAGAATATTGTAATATTGATGTACTATACATTAACAGACTATTGTAATATTGATGTACTGTACATTAACAGACTATTGTAATATTGATGTACTGTACATTAACAGACTATTGTAATATTGATGTACTGTACATTAACAGACTATTGTAATATTGATGTACTGTACATTAAGATAATATTGTAATATTGATGTGCTGTACATTAACAGACTATTGTAATATTGATGTACTGTTCATTAAGAGACTATTGTAATATTGATGTGCTGTACATTAACAGACTATTGTAATATTGATGTACTGTACATTAAGAGACTATTGTAATATTGATGTACTGTACATGAACAGACAATTGTAATATTGATGTACATTACATTAACAGACTATTGTAATATTGATGTACTGTACATTAACAGACTATTGTAATATTGATGTACTGTACATTAACAGACTATTGTAATATTGATGTACTGTACATTAACAGACTATTGTAATATTGATGATGTGCTGTACATTAAGAGACTATTGTAAAATTGATGTACTGTACATTAAGAGACTATTGTAATATTGATGTACTGTACATTAAGAGACTATTGTAATATTGATGTGCTGTACATTAACAGACTATTGTAATATTGATGTACTGTACATTAACAGACTATTGTAATATTGATGTACTGTACATTAACCGACTATTTTAATATTGATGTACTGTACATTAAGAGACTATTGTAATATTGATGTACTGTACATTAAGAGACTATTGTGCAGTGGTCTAAGGCACTGCATCGCAGTGCTAGCTGTGCCACTAGAGATCCTGGTTCGAATCCAGGCTCTGTCGTAGCCGGCCGCGTCCGGGAGACCCATGGGGCGGCGCACAATTGGCCCAGCGTCGTCCAGGGTATGGGAGGGAATGGCCGGCAGGGATGTAGCTCAGTTGGTAGAGCATGGCGTTTGCAACGCCAGGGTTGTGGGTTCGATTCCCAAGGGGGGCCAGTATAAAATAAAATAAAAATAATAATAATGTATGCACTAACTGTAAGTCGCTCTGGATAAGAGCGTCTGCTAAATGACTAAAATGTAAATGTAATATTGATGTACTGTACATTAACAGACTATTGTAATATTGATGTACTGTACATTAACAGACTATTGTAATATCGATGTACTGTACATTAACAGACTATTGTAATATTGATGTACTGTACATTAAGAGACTATTGTAATATTGATGTACTGTACATTCACAGACTATTGTAATATTGATGTACTGTACATTAAGAGATTATTGTAATATTGATGTGCTGTACATTCACAGACTATTGTAATATTGATGTACTGTACATGAACAGACAATTGTAATATTGATGTATATTACATTAACAGACTATTGTAATATTGATGTACTGTACATTAAGAGATTATTGTAATATTTATGTACTGTACATTAACAGACTATTGTAATATTGATGTACTGTACATTAACAGACTATTGTAATATTGATGGTGTTGCTTGGTAAATGTTATCATCTACAAATGGACATTTGCCTGGAAGACAACTTACACAATGAAGAGAGTATTTGTGTGTGTGTGTGTGTGTGTGTGTGTGTGTGTGTGTGTATCCCTCTGGACTTGCCACGGCTGACATCCAAATCCTTCAAATGATACGCTCACGCAAATCATTTTTTCAAAACAAAGTTCAGTATTTATTCTTTATATTTTGTTGCATCTTTTCTTCCACAATGAAAAAGATGACAGCAAAAGACAACTCAAACTCCTCACACAGTCAAGTAGATAACAAAATATTGTTTTCTCACACATACACTCACTCTCACACTCGGTCAAGCAGACCGGTTTAATTTACAGTACAGTCATTGGGTAAAATGGTATGACTGGGGCTTTGGTCGTCTGAAAGTGACCTGATTGTCATGGCCACAGAAGAGCACCGAGGCCCAGTTTGACCTCACCCTAATGGCTGACATATATGGATGGACACAGTGTTACTACAGCATAACAGAACAGAACACAAACCAATCCCTGGACTCTTATTAGTGAACAGCGTATTGTTGAGTCCATAGAATCCTATTTCTATGGTTGACTCACATGTATTGAAAGGCTGTGTCTCAAGGGGCACCCTACTCCCAATTTAGTGCTCTACTTTTGACCGGGGTCCATGCAGGCCAGTCCAGGCCAGTCATCACATGTGCCATTCTGTGTCTCTTTCTGTTCCAGTTCTAGATCTCTTCTTAGGTTCTATTCAGATCAGTTTCTGATTGATTCTTCTGAGTTGAACTAAATTGATTATTAGACTGGAGATGTTGGGGTGGGTATGGTAGACAGTATTGGGGTGCTGGGTTGAACAAATATGGTTTTTTGTTTACTGATCATCTAGCTAAGTTGTTTGGCTAAATGACTGACTAGCAGTCCTTGGCTCCATCTGAAATGACACCCTATTCTCTATGGAGTGCAGTGTCAAAAGTAGTGCACTACTTTCACCTTCCAAAGAAGTGTGAGTATTCCAAGAGAGAGAACAAATAACTTAAAGAGATCAAGTATTGACCAAGTAAAATCTGTTTGAAATACAACAACTGCTGCCCCCAAAGAAAAGTCTCACAAACATTATTCAAAATCACAATAGCTCTTTTTATCTCTCATACTGGTCATTCACTGGTCTCGTCACGCATTCAGTCAATGACATCACAAACAAACAGTGATAGCTAATCAGAACAGAAACTGATGCTGCCAGACAGGAAGCATCCTTTCCCTGTGGCTTCTATGGTGATGATGTCATATTTACAGGACATGAAGTCATACAAATACTGAACCTGAAAACCTGAAGTGATTGCTTGTCTCTCCTATTCAGTGTCTCATGGTCAAGGGCCAGCACTGTCGCTTTCTCTAGCTCGCTCTCTCTTTCTTTCATTCTTTCTTTCACCGTGTCTCACATTCCATTGCTTTATTTATATTCCCTGCCCTGTCCTTGCTCCCTCTCTTCCGTTCTCTTTATTATTGAGAATCTCAACAACCCTCTCTCCCACGCTTCTCTACCTCTCTCTCTGTCCTCCTAGCTTCTCTACCTCTCTCTCTGTCCTCTAGCTTCTCTACCTCTCTCTCTGTCCTCTAGCTTCTCTACCTCTCTCTCTGTCCTCTAGCTTCTCTACCTCTCTCTCTGTCCTCTAGCTTCTCTACCTCTCTCTCTGTCCTCTAGCTTCTCTACCTCTCTCTCTGTCCTCTAGCTTCTCTACCCCTCTCTCTGTCCTCTAGCTTCTCTACCTCTCTCTCTGTCCTCTAGCTTCTCTACCTCTCTCTCTGTCCTCTAGCTTCTCTACCTCTCTCTCTGTCCTCTAGCTTCTCTACCTCTCTCTCTGTCCTCTAGCTTCTCTACCTCTCTCTCTGTCCTCTAGCTTCTCTACCTCTCTCTCTGTCCTCTAGCTTCTCTACCTCTCTCTCTGTCCTCTAGCTTCTCTACCTCTCTCTCTGTCCTCTAGCTTCTCTACCTCTCTCTCTGTCCTCTAGCTTCTCTACCTCTCTCTCTGTCCTCTAGCTTCTTCCTTTGGTAACTCACCACTCTCTCTGTCTCTCTGTCTCTCTACCTTTACGTATCTCTCTACATATCCTCTCTCTATCTTTACATATCTCTCTACATATCCTCTCTCTCTGTCTCTATCTTTAAATATCTCTCTACATATCTTCTCTCACCTTCTCGTATGCTGGTGACTGCCTCTCTTTCATTCTTTCATCCCTTCTTTCTCTCTCTCCTTAGCTATTTTTCTGTAAACAATCCATTATAAAGTAGGCATCGTGGTAGACAACAAATAAGACGGATATCCCAACTGCTCTGCACCCTCAAGTACACCAACCTATTTACAGTATAACTGTCAGAGTTAGTACAACAGTAGTGGCAGGAATGTAGTAACTGTCATAACTGTAATCATAGCACTCGTAGTAGCAGAAGCAGTCGTAATAGTAGAAATAGTAGTAGTAGTAACATGTATATAATAGTCGTAGCACTTGTAGTTCTAATATTCCTAAAAGTGACAACAGTTACAGCATTCGCAACAGTAAGTAGCGCTGGTATTAGCTGTAGAGCGTTACAGGTGTCCGCTGACCCCTGATTGCAGGCGTCGTCACGGCAACCAACACCCCAGACAGGTGAGGTGCACCTGTTCTAGTAACAGCCTTGGTTGTCTACTGTCCTGTACTGTATTATACTATGTACAATATTGTACTGTGTACTGTCAGCCATTGTTGTTTAGCCCTGCATTAAGTTAGAAGTCACAATCTAACCCCCCCCCTTTGTATCCCCTGCTGTCCTGTACTACTGATAGAGATAGACATTATCCAGTAGGACATCAGAGGGTTAACTAGGGAGGTACAGAGTCTTTAACAAGGGGTTCCCCCATGCCCTGAGAGGGGCCGGGCGAAGAGAGGAATGGGGGTGGGTACTTAAAGTCTGATTCAGCCAAATATGAGGTGTAGATTGATGGAGACGGCGAGTAGCGAGAGGGCGAGGAGGAGTGAGAGAGAGGGGGATGAGGTGGAGGAGGAGTTGGGAGGGAGGCCATCGAAGTCGGGCGGACACTCGAGCTCGAAGCATCGCAGCGTGGTGCCGGCGTCCTCGTTCCCGTAGTTCGCCCAGTACTCCTCGGCGTCGAGTTTGGGTAGCGCTGCCTCTTCCTCGCCGAGCTCGTACTTGACATTGGTGGAGGTCACGATGGGTGGGTTGTTCTTTCCTTGGGGGAACGGGAAGGCCTTGATGGTCTCGGAGCTCTTCTCGAACAGTGCCTTGGTCTGGGACTGGGGCTTGTGCTTGGAGAACCACCATCTTGTCTTGGTGCTGAAGGTCCTCGTGGTGGAGCCGGCCAGGGTGCCGGGGTCGGGGAGAGGGCAGAGGGCGAAGTCCATCTCACGGAGGAAGCGGAGGTCCATCCCGCGGCGGGGGGAAGGGGAGGCACACAACAGCTCGGACGATGAGACGCGGGCGCCACGGAACCACTCCCACAGGGGGAGGGCCTCGCAGCCACAGGACCAGGGGTTCCCATTGAGACGGAGGAACTCGATGCCCTGGGTGTCACGAAGTGCCTGCCCAGGGAGCTCAGCCAATGAGTTGTTGAACAGGAAGAGCATGGTGAGGCGTCCGAGGTCGCGGAACGCCCGGCGGTTAACCTGGCGCACACGGTTGTCGTGGAGAAGAAGGCGGTCCAGGTTGACCAGGCCACGGAACACGTTCTCGGACAGAGTGCGGATACGGTTGCCATGCAGGAAGAGCTGGCTCAGGTTGATGAGGTCAGAGAAGAGGTCATCCTGGAGGAAGTGGAGCTGGTTCTCCTACAAGGAGGAAACAGGAAGAGGAAGTGGTCAGGTGGGGTCAGGTGATAATGGGCTACATCTCAGTAGTGGTGAGGTGATAAACATTACACCTTCCACTGAAAGGGCATCTCATAACTATCACTGATGCAGCATGATTTGTATCATGATACAACATGATGTAATTGTGATTGTGATGATATAAAATGATGTAATTTTCACAGTCCTATGAGAATTCCCTGTAGTGTGTGTGTATGTGTGTGCGTGTGTATACATGTGTCCCCGTGCGTGCCTGTGTGCGTTAATATATCTGTACTGCCCCTACCTGCAGGTAGAGGAACTGCAGGCTGTAGAGCTTGTGGAACAGGTCATGGGGCAGGGCGGTAAGCTTGCAGCGGTGCATGTGGAGACTCTGGAGTTTCTCCAGGCCCCTGAAGGCCCCTCCTTCCAGCCTGCGCAAGTGAGAGTTGTCCCCCAGGTCCAGCTCCTCTAGGTCCCTCAGCTCACTGAAGGAGCCAGCCTCAATCCACGTGATGTTGTTCGAGAAAAGCCACAGGACCTATAGGGGAGAGGGAGGGAGGGGAGGAGGGAGGGAGAGTGTGAATATCAATATGTATTCTAGGGTCAGGTATTATTCTATGGTAATATTGTAGGTAAGGCAATGCACTCAAACTCAAAAAGAAAAAAAATATTGAGAGCAAAGAGAGAGAGAGAGAGGTCAAAAGAAGCACACACCATGTCTCATTTAAACACTCTATAGTCTCTTACCTGAGTCCCGAAGCCGAAAGAGCCGACTCTGAGCTCCGTGATTCGGTTGTTCTGTAGGAACACGCGCTGCGAGTCGTAGGGCACGCCCACGGGCACGGAGGTGAAGTTCTGCGCCTGGCAGCTCACGGTCATGGGAGTCGGGTAGCACACGCACAGATGCGGGCACGCCGCCGACGGACCGGGCTTGCCTAGGACCAGCCACACCACCAGCCACAGGGAGAGGCCGCCTGGGAGAGAGAGGAAAGCGGGGAGAAGTGAGTCTAGATGCGGGGTCGGGAAGGCGAAGCTAGCGGGAGCTGTCTGGTAGATGTGGTTCTGAAACTGTTTGCTGGCGGCCCGGATGGCAAACTGCTGCTGGAAATGTGGCAGTTGAATCTCAATACAGCTGATCACAGTCAAAACTCAGATCACAATCAAAGCGTTGCTTATGTACCAAATCAATACATTTCTTTTTTGGATGCAGCAATAGCTTTTTCTCCCCAACATCAGTTTAAATTGTCAGGTTTGAATGCGGAGAAATGACGAAAAGTTAGCTGGAGCTGTCCAGTAACAAGGGTGCTGAAACTGTTGACGCAGACACTCAATTGCCGCAATAAACCACATTGCTACCTTCAGTTGATGCAAAAATACTTTATGTAAAGCCTTTGTCTAATCTGAATACCTCAAATGTATCATTTTGAGATTGTTGGAAATATTCGCAAAATATCATCATATTGATGGAATGAGATTGCAATTTGAATACTGATTAAATAATTAACTCTCAATTTAGACAATATAAAGCTCAGTTAATTCTTAATCAGTAAAGATTACAGCATCAAGAGCTCATATGATGACAGAGATGACGTATGATCACTTTAGAAGGCGTGATTGAGTAACCAAGTCTGTGCGTAAAACTGCGTTTCTCTCTTTGCCTGCGTAAGACATTACGCACAGCAGTATCTCAAAGTAAACCCAAGCAAATCGTATCTAAAACTTTTACAAACATATGACAAGTCTAAGATAAGTTCCATATCTTACACTGGCGATATCTATCTATTGAATAGTTGCAAAGTAGGCCTACATCATAAAGTAAAATCAAAGTACAATCATAACAAAATTGCAAGTGTAAAATGTCCCATACTAAATCTATTTTACAAACGTATTGGAATTACAATCCATGTTCATAGAAAAAATAAGCTATTACTGTCTCTAACATGGCTGCAAAGCACACATTTTGTTTTGATATTATCTGTGAATCATGCATTCCATTGCTAACTGGGTGAATGATTCCCAAACTATCAAATAAGATACTTTCTCAAAATCATAGTAGCCTAACTAATGCACAACGCCTCTTACACTATTACATCATCAGACAAGTAGAATATAACGGGAAACCGTTAGAAAAGTGGTAGAAATAGGTCAAGTGGAGGAATGAGTCTCAAAACTATCAAGTAAGATACTTTCCAAAAGTCATAGTAACTAATGCACAACAGTATAAACCAATAGATGGTGGTAAGAAAAGCCGTATAAACTTACTTTTGCAGTTGCGCATGAATGAGCATCGTCTGCTCCGAGCGGTTGTAGGGGTGTCCATTTCAAACCAAAGCCGAAAGCGAGTTAGCCTGAGAGGGTGAAATACTGCCTGCTATCTCCGCTGACTGGTGCTCTGGACGATTGGTTCCCGAGTCGGAGCGACTGAGAGAGTACCGAATGTTGGGTCCCGGTGTCCCATTTATACTCGAGAATCCCGTTAGCGCCTACGGTTGTGGGCACCACGGAATCCCCTACGTCACGGCCAGGTCATGATCGAAGGGGGGGGGGGGGGGGGGGGGAATTGAGGGAAGAAGAAAAAAACGGAAAGAGGAGGGCCGTGCACCGTGCGTCGGACATCGGGCGGGTGGGTGACGAGAGGATTCTTGGAGAGAGCGCGCGTGCAACCGCAGATAGCCTAGACAGCGCTCCAAGATAGAGAAGGAGGAGATTCAGACAGACTCACGCGGAAGGGAGGGATGATGTGAGTGAGAGGAAGGGAGGGAGGTATGGAGGCACGGTGCCCGGTAATGACTGCGCTTTGTGGAGGAGCGGAGGACGGGTAGAGAGAGCAGCACGAGGTTCGCTTCCCGGCTCGCGATCAGAAGCAGCTATGGTCTGTTTCCGGGCGGCACCGGCACGCCTCAGAGAGAGGGGTAATAGAAAGATGAATGGATATGGAGAGAAGAGAAGGAAGAGAGAGGAAAGGAGATCAGTGGAAAGGTGGGGGGGGGGGGGGGGCATTTACATACTGCCAAAGGGAGGTTGTCACACAGACATTTATGAATGAATAATTCTACTTCGCCTATTAGGAGAGTGGAGACCTAGTAAATAAAACCCACGGGACAAGGGCGCACAGCACTCTCATATGTACCCAAATAGTTGTTGACATGGGACATGAGTCGGGAATGAATGAGTAGTTATTATGAGTGGGACACATTCAGGTTATGAGATACAGATGGACTTTGGAAAGTGAAGGTGAGGGTTCTAACGATATAATTGGGATTATCATTCTATGGTTCCAATTGGCTATCTTTAACTCAGCGGGCTAGCTCAGTCTTGTGACATACAGGGGACCCGGATTCCCCTGCCTCTCCCACACTATCAGCTGAGTGCGTTAGTTCCCTAGGCTTTAAAGGAACAGCCAGTTAAACAGATAAAGGAACAGCAAGTTAATCAGATAAAGGAACAGCAAGTTAATCAGATAAAGGAACAGTAAGTTAATCAAATAAAGGAACAGTCAGTTAATCAGATAAAGGAACAGTCAGTTAAACAGATAAAGGAACAGCAAGTTAATCAGATAAAAGAACAGTCAGTTAATCAGATAAAGGAACAGCAAGTTAACCAAATAAAGGAACAGTCAGTTAATCAGATAAAGGAACAGCAAGTTCATCAAATAAAGGAACAGCCAGTTATTCAGATAAAGGAACAGTCAGTTAAACAGATAAAGGAACAGCAAGTTAATCAGATAAAGGAACAGTCAGTTAATCAGATAAAGGAACAGCAAGTTAATCAAATAAAGGAACAGCCAGTTAATCAGATAAAGGAACAGCAAGTTAATCAAATAAAGGAACAGTCAGTTAATCAGATAAAGGAACAGCAAGTTAATCAAATAAAGGAACAGCCAGTTAATCAGATAAAGGAACAGCAAGTTAATCAAATAAAGGAACAGTCAGTTAATCAGATAAAGGAACAGTCATTTAATCAGATAAAGGAACAGCCAGTTAATCAGATAAATTAACAGTCAGTTAATCAAATAAAGGAACAGCCAGTTAATCAGATAAAGGAACAGTCATTTAATCAGATAAAGGAACAGCCAGTTAATCAGATAAATTAACAGTCAGTTAATCAGATAAAGGAACAGTCAGTTAATCAGATAAATGAACAGTCAGTTAATCAGAAAAAGGAACAGTCAGTTAATCAGATAAAGGAACAGCCAGTTAATCAGATAAATGAACAGTCAGTTAATCAGATAAAGGAACAGTCAGTTAATCAGATAAAGGAACAGGCAGTTAATCAGATAAAGGAACAGCCATTTAATCAGAAAAATGAACAATTAGTTAGATAAAGGAACAGCCAGTTAAGCAGATAAAGGAACAGCCAGTAAATCAGATAAAGAAACAGCCAGTTAATCAGATGAGTGATGGAGGGAATCCATGTTGTTGTTTCACACCTCCTCCTCCTGAAGATCTGGACCTCAATACTCTACTGCCCACTGTCATGATGCATGACTAAACCACACACACACACACACACACACACACACACACACACACAGGCTTTCCCTTACCACTCCTACACACACCACCCGCTCCGCGTGCGCATTTGCTTTCATGGATGTGTGCTTGATTTGTGTGTGTGTGTGTTTGTGTGTGTGTGTGTGTTTGTGTGTTTATGTGTGTGTTTGTGTGTTAATGTGTGTTTGTGTGTTTATGTGTGTGTTTGTGTGTTAATGTGTGTTTGTGTGTTTATGTGTGTGTTTGTGTGTTAATGTGTGTGTTTGTGTGTTTGTGTGTTTATGTGTGTGTTTGTGTGTTTGTATTTCTATGTGGCCATTCCAATATCTGTGAATAATTGATGTTGTGTATGACATAGACCAATAGAAATAGAGGCTTCCCCCTGCCACACCACACCACCAGCTGTGCTTAGTTCACCTTCATGTGTGAGTGTGTGTGTCCCTCTCTATCTGTCTGTACAGTATCCGCTCGTCATGTCTTGCACAGCGAGACTCAACATCTCTGATCCTAACCAACTGGTATTAACCTGCCACCTTATCGGTTAATCAATCAATTGGTTGATTGAAGTGTTGCTACAAAGTTGCTCTCTCCAGATGAAGTCACACAGTCCCACTGTCATAAAGACAGTGGGGGGGATCAAGGGGGCGAGGGGCGGTGTGTGTGTGTATGTGTGTATGCCTGTGTGCTACCAGAGGGGACGGTGGGGCTCGTGTTCCTCTGATCTGAGGTGTGTGGTGAGGGTCGAGCGTGTTCCTCTGATCTGAGGTGTGTGGTGAGGGTCGAGCGTGTTCCTCTGATCTGAGGTGTGTGGTGAGGGTCGAGCGTGTTCCTCTGATCTGAGGTGTGTGGTGAGGGTCGAGCGTGTTCCTCTGATCTGAGGTGTGTGGTGAGGGTCGAGCGAGTCGATGTTGGCTGCTGAGCCAACACCCCCCCCTGGGGTCTGGATAAAGATGGGGAAACAGGTGGACACACACACACACACACACACATACACACACGGTCAAGACCCATGGGGCGGCGCACAATTGGCCCAGCGTCGTCCAAGGTAGGGGAGGGTTTGGCCGGCAGGGATGGCGTTTGCAATGCCAGGGTTGTGGGTTCGATTCCCATGGGGGGCCAGTATGAAAAAAATAATGTATGCACTCACTAACTGTAAGTCGCTCTGGATAAGAGCGTCTGCTAAATGACTAAAATGTAAATGTAAATGTAAATGTCAGGTACAGTACACACACACATTAATACAGTTTACAGACGTGGAGAAAGATACACTCCAGTCAGACACAGAAGCATCTTTGACTTCCGCTCTGCAGCTCACCGCTGTAAGACTAAATCTATTGAGCTTTTCTTATTTCATATAGTCTTGATCCTTTCATCTCTCTCTCTCTCTCTCTCTCTCTCGCTCTCTCTCGCTTTCATTCACGCTGTCCTCTGCAAGAGTTTTCTTTCCTAGCCTTGGCGTCACCACTTCCGATTCACCATATCTAATTTCACTTCCTTCGATGGCATGTGTGCATTTACGTGACAGGAGAGTGTAGACACACACTCTATCGATGCATTGTGAAAGTAGTGTATATCTTCTGCACAGGATGTGTGTGTGTGTGTGTGTTTGTGTAGAAGCCCTTTTTTCCCAACTAACTGGAATTTCAGTTGACTTAGATGTGACCCCAGCTCTGCTCTGCTATGTACTCTTCCTAAGAGCTCCATTATCCCTCAGCTGTAACAGAACGCATGCGTCTGAAATGGAACCCTATCCCCTATATAGTGCACTACTTTTGACCAGGGTCCATAGGGCTGTTCTCAAAAGTAGTGCACTATATAGGGGATAGGGTGCCATTTGGGACAAAGCCAAAGTCTCAAGGCAACATTCTTGGCTTGACTGTCTCTATGGTGCTCAGTGGCATTATATAGAAGTATTAGACACTACCAGCCATTCAATGAAGAGTTGATAGTGTTAACGACTGCAGTTTTCTCAAGTTGAATTTCCTGTTCATCAGTGCCTCAGCAGCTTTTCTTGGGTGTGTGTCTACCTTCTTTTACTAGTACCCAGAGTGCAACTTCCGTTTTCTGAAGTTTCATTTCTGTTGGTCAACCTTTTGGATGTGCATCTACACTACCAGTCAAACGTTTGACACACCTACTCATTCAAGGGTTTTTCTTTATTTTTACTATTTTCTACATTGTAGAATAATAGTGAAGACATCAAAACTATGAAATAACACATTTGGAATCATGTAGTAACCAAAAAAGTGTTAAACAAATCAAAATATATTTTATATTTGAGATTCTTCAAATAGCCACCCTTTGCCTACTCTCTAAAAGGAGGATGGAGAGAGGGAGGAGGGATGGAGGGATGGAGAGAGGGAGGATAGAGAGAGGGGGAGGGAGGATGGAGAGAATCATGGAGAGAGGTAGGATGGAGGATGGAGAGAGGGATGGAGAGAGGATGGAGAGAGGGATGGAGAGAGGATGGAGAGAGGATGGAGAGAGGTAGGATGGAGAGAGGATGGAGAGCGGATGGAGAGAGGGATGGAGAGAGGATGGAGAGAGCATGGAGAGAGGGATGGATGGAGATATGCTGATGCTTGTATAATATTGGCATACATTATGTCCATCCATCTTGTCCAGTTTTTCACCTCTTCTTCCCTCTCTCCATCCTCCATCCATCCTCCTCTCCATCCCTCCTCCCTCTGTGCTGATCTAATACTCTCTCTCCTCTTCCTCTCATCTTCATCACCCAGTGAAATAGCAAGGATGACCCTCTTTTCTCTCTCTCCTGAGTTCCTCCTACTTCCACATCTTACAGTTTCTCACTGTTTCTCTCTGTTTCTCTCTGTTTCTCACTGTGTCTCACTGCCACTCAATGTTTGTAAGTGCTTGCATGTGTGTGCGTGTGCTTCACATTAACACTACAGATGTAAGCTTATGCCATCAGCTCACCTTCTTGTGAAAATAAATAAAATATTCAATAAATAAATATTCAATGAATATTCATCAATTCTTCACCCTTAAGCACTGATCGTCTCTGCTATGGAATACAC
>NW_028156235.1:60000-62708 GCF_964263955.1 Coregonus lavaretus | reverse complement strand
GGTCTAGGTATTTGTCACAGTGTAATAGGAAATGCAGCTCTGTCTCTACCTCTCCCCTGGCTCTCTCTACCTCTGTCTCTACCTCTCTCTCTACCTCTCTCTACCTCTCCCCTGGCTCTCTCTACCTCTGTCTCTACCTCTCTCTCTACCTCTCCCCTGGCTCTCTCTACCTCTCCCCTGGCTCTCTCTACCTCTCCCCTGGCTCTCTCTACCTCTCCCCTGGCTCTCTCTACCTCTCCCTGGCTCTCTCTACCTCTACCCTGGCTCTCTCTACCTCTCTCTACCTCTCTCTTTACCTCTCTCTACCTCTCTCTACCTCTCCCCTGGCTCTCTCTACCTCTCTGTACCTCTCTCTCTACCTCTCTCTCTACCTCTCTCTACCTCTCTCTCTACCTCTCCCCTGGCTCTCTCTACTTCTCCCCTGGCTCTCTCTACCTCTCCCCTGGCTCTCTCTACCTCTCCCCTGGCTCTCTCTACCTCTCCCCTGGCTCTCTCTACCTCTCCCCTGGCTCTCTCTACCTCTACCCTGGCTCTCTCTACCTCTCTCTACCTCTCTCTTTACCTCTCTCTACCTCTCTCTACCTCTCCCCTGGCTCTCTCTACCTCTCTGTACCTCTCTCTCTACCTCTCTCTCTACCTCTCTCTACCTCTCTCTCTACCTCTCCCCTGGCTCTCTCTACCTCTCCCCTGGCTCTCTCTACCTCTACCCTGGCTCTCTCTACCTCTCTCTACCTCTCTCTTTACCTCTCTCTACCTCTCTCTTTACCTCTCTCTACCTCTCTCTACCTCTCCCCTGGCTCTCTCTACCTCTCTGTACCTCTCTCTCTACCTCTCTCTCTACCTCTCTCTCTACCTCTCTCTCTACCTCTCTCTCTACCTCTCCCCTGGCTCTCTCTACCTCTCCCCCGGCTCTCTCTACCTCTCCCCTGGCTCTCTCTACCTCTCCCCTGGCTCTCTCTACCTCTACCCTGGCTCTCTCTACCTCTCTCTACCTCTCCCCTGGCTCTCTCTACCTCACCCCTGGCTCTCTCTACCTCTCCCCTGGCTCTCTCTACCTCTCCCCTGGCTCTCTCTACCTCTCCCCTGGCTCTCTCTACCTCTCCCCTGGCTCTCTCTACCTCTCCCCTGGCTCTCTCTACCTCTCCCCCAGCTCTCTCTACCTCTCTCTACCTCTCCCCTGGCTCTCTCTACCTCTCCCCTGGCTCTCTCTACCTCTCCCCTGGCTCTCTCCCCTGGCTCTCTCTACCTCTCTCTCTACCTCTCCCCTGGCTCTCTCTACCTCTCTCTCTACCTCTCCCCTGGCTCTCTCTACCTCTCCCCTGGCTCTCTCTACCTCTCTCTACCTCTGTCTCTACCTCTCCCCTGGCTCTCTCTACCTCTGTCTCTACCTCTCCCCTGGCTCTCTCTACCTCTCACCTGGCTCTCTCTACCTCTCTCTACCTCTCCCCTGGCTCTCTCTACCTCTCCCCCACCTGTCTCTACCTCTCCTCTGGCTCTCTCTACCTCTCCCCCGGCTCTCTCTACCTCTCCCCTGGCTCTCTCTACCTCTCCCCTGGCTCTCTCTACCTCTGTCTCTACCTCTCCCCTGGCTCTCTCCCTCTGACTGACAGATGCTGTTTATGGTCATGAAGGTGTTACAACCCCAGAACAACAGTGTTTCTGAAAGACTGGTGTTGGTATGTACTGGGAAGACTGGTGTGCATTAGCATTGGTATGTACTGGGAAGACTGGTGTTTATTAAACATTGGTATGTACTGGGAAGACTGTTGTTTATTAACATTGGTATGTACTGGGAAGACTGGTGTTTATTAACATTGGTATGTACTGGGAAGACTGTTGTTTATTAACATTGGTATGTACTGGGAAGACTGGTGTGTATTAACATTGGTATGTACTGGGAAGACTGGTGTGTATTAGCATTGGTATGTACTGGGAAGACTGTTGTTTATTAAACATTGGTATGTACTGGGAAGACTGGTGGTAGACGTATGAAGGCGAAAGTGATACTGTATATTTGAATATTACATTTTTAATATATTTGTAAGGGTTAAACATATTCATGATCTGGGGTGCACTACCCCTTTAGACTAGCACTTTTTGTGGTCATAAATGAAGTGAATAACTAGAAAATGTCCTTAGCTGCACAGAGAAGAAGCATGTCAAAGACAAGAGGAACCTGGTTTTGACTAGACGGGATGCCTCTAATGTCAGAAGTGACTTTTTGGAGAACTTACCTAAAAGAACTTACAAAGCAGGTCAGGAGAATTAACGGAGCAGGTTAAGAGAATTGGGTTAATGTTAGATAAAAGGGTTAAGGTTAGCTAATATGCAAAAGTTCTCTCCAACTCGAATATTCAAAGTTGACATTAGCGGTATACCTTCTAGACAAGACCAAGGAACCTGGCTGATCTCACACCAGGATACATAATACTGTACACCTTTGCTGTGATAATGAACACATAATGAGAAGATATTAATGTGGTTGATTCCCAGTGTATTGCATGAATGATGACTAGTTTAGATGGCTTATTATGAATATCAATTATACAGTTGCCTTATTCAATTATATGTGATAGTCATTATCAGTGACGCAGCTTAATTGTTGTTGTTTTTGGTTTACTGGCGCTATTTGTAAATGATACCCACGGTGTCTAAATGTATCTGCAGGTAATATACATACATACAAACATATACAGCACCAATCAAAA